>NC_135988.1:17764921-17919921 GCF_053455715.1 Rhinoraja longicauda
TGGGCACCCTGGGAGAGATCGGAGGGCACCAGCTCATGAGCCTCTCAACCGCCGACGCCAAGAAGGACCCCAGCTGCAAGACCTGCAACATCAGCGTGGGGCGCTAGGAGGGAGGTTGGGCAGGTGGAGGTGAGGTTAGGGGGGGGGGGGGCAGGGTGGGGACAAGGGGGGTGAGATACGGGGTGAGGGTGGGGCGATCAAAACCAATGGTGAGCAACACTGTGAACGCAACACTTCAAGACACTGGAGGAGTTGGGGTGAAGACCTTCAGCTGGAGGAGATACTTCAGTCAAACACCGTCCCAAAGAATTGGACAAAGGCGCCGGCAAATGGAGGGGTTTCCTATCTACAAAGGTGCTAATAAGTGACCAATCAGTCCCATGATACACTGGGACCTCCCCCCCCCCCCCACTCCATGCATCTCCCCACCGCCATGCAGCATGGCCGATCAAATTCATTCAAGGATTTGGCTCGTGCTTGAAGCCCCTTCAGGAAAAGGCCACAGCCCCATCCAGCCTCCAGCTGTCTCGCCGACTGTCCCGCACTAGCCGGGACGTCCCGTATTTCGGGCTACATTGGTTTGGTTCGTCCCGCACGGGACCGCCCTTGTCCCGTATTAGAAGGGTTGCCAACTTTCTCGCTCCCAAATACGGGACAAAGGGTGACGTCACCGCCCCTCCGCGCGCCCCACGCGACCTCACCCAGCCAGCGGCTCACGTGCTCCCGCTCCACCAATGGCTTCCGCCATTGGTGGAGCGGGAGCAGGTGGGCCGCTGGCTGGGTGAAGTCGCGCGGGGCACGAGGGGCGGTGACATCGCCCTTTGTCCCGTCTTTGGGAGCGAGGAAGTCGGCGACCCCAAGTCCCGCCTTCCTTACAACGCACATCGCAGCTCCCCGCTCGCCACCTGCGACGGTCCGTCCAAACCAACATCCGAGAGAAGCAGAAGACGAAGCCATCTCAGTCACGGACGCATCGAACATTTGGGCGGACGAACGGAGTTCCAGCTAAAGACTTTGTCAGTGACTGCCCCACATTCCCACCCCCCCCCCCCCCCCCCCCCCCCCCTCCCATTCCTTTCCCCAAATGAAGCACAATTATATACTTGAATGTTTTCCCGATCAAAAGCTACCTTGCAACGCCGCGAATACAGGGGACCTTCCTGCCGACAGTCCAACAGGAGCCAGCAGTCAGTTGGAGACCAGGGTTGGTGGGTGAGTTTTCTTCATCATAATGGTGGCAGTTCACACTCGCCAGGACTGTCCCATCTTTCAAGTACTCTATGGCTGTTCTTCAGCGAGGATAATGAGCACAGCCTCGCTGGTCGCGACTCCACCCTGATTATCCCCAGGCCCTTTGCTTCCGGGAGAGGTTGGGCAGGCCCAGCACTCTACTCATAGGAGCGCAGGAGGGGCGATCTTATACAAGGTGTACAAAACCATGAGGGAAATAGAAAAGGTGAATGCCCTGAGACTTTTTGTTAAAAACCCATAATAGGGTAATCATGAACCAGAGGACATAGAAACATAGAAAATAGGTGCAGGAGTAGGCCATTCGGCCCTTCGAGCCTGCACCGCCATTCAATATGATCATGGCTGATCATCCAGCTCAGTAACCTGTACCTGCCTTCTCTCCATACCCCCTGATCCCTTTAGCCACAAGGGCCACATCTAACTCCCTCTTAAATATAGCCAATGAACTGGCCTCAACTACCTTCTGTGGCAGAGAATTCCACAGACTCACCACTCTCTGTGTGAAGAAATGTTTTCTCATCTCGGTCCTAAAAGACTTCCCCCTTATCCTTAAGCTGTGACCCCTGGTTCTGGACTTCCCCAACATCGGAACAATCTTCCCGCATCTAGCCTCTCCAACCCCTTAAGAAGGACATAGGTTTAAGGTGAGAGGGGTAAGATTTAATTGGAACTTGAGGGGCCCACCTTTTCACACAGAGGGTGGTGGGTTTATGGAAGGAGTTGCCAGAGGAGGTAGTTGAGACAAGTACAATAACAATATTTTTTTAGATTTAGAGATACAGCGCAGAAACAGGCCCTTCGGCCCACCGGGTCCGCGCCGCCCAGCGATCCCCGCACACTAACACTATCCTACACCCACTAGGGACAATTTTTACATTTTGCCCAGCCAATTAACCTACAAACCTGCACGTCTTTGGAGTGTGGGAGGAAACCGAAGATCTCGGAGAAAACCCACGAAGGTCACGGGGAGAACGTACAAACTCCGTACAGACGGCGCCCGTAGTCAGGATCGAACCTGAGTCTCCGGCGCTGCATTCGCTGTAAGGCAGCAACTCTACCGCTGCGCCACCGTGCCGCCTTGGGCCAACTGGTACGTGGATGAGAAAGGGGTGGCACAGTGGTGCAGCGGGTAGAGTCGCTGCCTCTCAGCGCCAGAGACCCGTGTTTGATCCCGACTACGGGTGCTGTCTGTGTGGAGTTTGCATGTTCTCCCTGTGACCGCGTGGGTTTTCTCCGGGTGCTCCGGTTCCCTCCCACACTCTAAAGACGAGCAGGTTTGTAGGTTAATTGGCTTCTGTAAATTGTCCCTAGTGTGTGTAGGATAGTGCTTGAGTAAGGGGGATCGCTGGTCGGCGCAGACTCGGTGGGCCGAAGGGCCTGCTTCCACACTGTACCTCTAAACTAAACTGAACGCAGGACAGGGTGCAGAGGGAGGGAAACGGGGGGGAAGGGTTGATCACGGGGGCGGTGACGTCACCCTTTGTCCCTTATTCGGGAGTGAGGAAGTTGGCAACCCTACTAATACGGGACAAGCCGGTCCCGTACGGGACAAACTCATTTAGCCCCAAAATACGGGATGTCCCGGCTAATACGGGACAGTTGGCAACCCTGGTTGGAGGGTGAGGAGGCGAAGGAGAGGTGTAGGAAGGATCTACAGATGCTGGTTTACATCGAAGATAGACACTCAATGCTGGAGTAACTCAGCGGGACAGGCAGCATCTCTGGAGGGAAGGAATAGGTGACGTTTCGGGTCGAGACCCTTCTTCAGACGTCACCCATTCCTTCTCTCCAGAGATGCTGCCTGTCCCGCTGAGTTACTCCAGCACTTTGTGTCTGTCTTCAGTGTAAACCTGCATCTGCAGTTCCTTCCCATATAAAGTGTAGGAGAGTTTGCCCCATCCAGGCTACACACTGCCACCTTGTGGCTGAGTCTGGTCAGCTCAGTACATTGTCCTCTTCGACAGTATGGTTGTTTGTAGTCGAGGTTAAAACATAAAAAAGCAAGTAAAGACTGAAACAGCCAGGGCTTGGCAATGGCTAACAACCAGCTCACGTCAAAGACGCTGCTCTAAAGAGAGTCAACAGCACCACAGTGTGGTCCAGGAGTGAAAGATTAACATAGAACAGGGTGAAACATAGAAAATAGGTGCAGGAGTAGGCCATTCGGCCCTTCGAGCCTGTACGCACCGCCATTCAATATGATCATGGCTGATCATCCAACTCAGTATCCCGTACCTGCCTTCTCTCCATACCCCCTGGTCCCTTTAGCCACAAGGGCCACATCTAACTCCCTCTTAAATATAGCCAATGAACTGGCCTCAACTACCTTCTGTGGCAGAGAATTCCACAGATTCACCACTCTCACCGTGAAAAAAAACTTCCTCGTCACGGCCCGAAAAGACTTCCCCCTTATCTATAATCAATAATTGACTATTGATTGTGTAGGGGAAAAAACTGCAGATGCTGGTTTAAATCGAATGCTGGAGTAACTCAGATGGCCAGGCAGCATCTCATGGGGATCCCGCCCCCTCCCCTGACATCAGTCTGAAGAAGGGTCTCGACCCGAAACGTCACCCATTCCTTCTCTCCAGAGATGCTGCCTGACCCGCTGAGTTACTCCAGCATTCTGTGCCTGTACTACAGTAAAGCACAGGATGTCTGAGACAAACATGATGCCAAGGCCAACTCTCGTCTGCCTGCACATAATCCACAGCCCTCCATTCCCTGCCTATCAAAGTGCCTATCTACAAGCCTCTTGAAGGCCACTACTGTATCTGCCCCACCACCACCACCACCCCCGGCCCCACCACCCCTGGCCCCCACCACCCCTGGCCCCCACCACCACCACCCCTGGCCCCCACCACCCCTGGCCCCCCACCACCCCTGGCCCCCACCACCCCTGGCCCCCACCACCCCTGGCCCCCACCACCCCTGGCCCCCACCACCCCTGGCCCCCACCACCCCTGGCCCCACCACCACCACCCCTGGCCCCCACCACCACCACCACCCCTGGCCCCCACCGCCACCACCCCTGGCCCCCACCGCCACCACCCCTGGCCCCCACCACCACCACCCCTGGCCCCCACCACCACCACCCCTGGCACCCACTGCTTGAAACTTTGTCCCTCTCACCTGAAAGCTGGGCCATCTAGTCTGACATTTCCACTCTGGGTAAAAATATTTTGCTTACCTGAGAAGGCAACTATCCATCGAGAGTACAACCTCTAACGCCACTCTCTAACTATTAAGGGGTAAGGATCACGCCAGAATATTTCTGCCCGTTCCAGGGACGGTGCGATGGTGGGTTCGCTGGTCGTTGTCATCCCGTGCTGGTCTGACTCCAGGTTCACTTCTACACAGACTGATGCAAAGCCTCGTTGGTGTGGAACTGGGAGCTGGGCGTCAGTGAGCAGAGACAGGTTTCTCTCCGTGAATTCCGAGCACCAGAACCCTGCTTGTAAACAGGCCGCGTTGTGGATCTGACTGTCGGGGAAGGTTAGAGAGTCACAGAATGATACAGTGTGGAAACAGGCCCTTCGGCCCAACTTGCCCACACCGGTCAATATATCCCATCTACACTAGTCCCACCTGCCCACGTTTGGCCCCTATCCCTCGAAACCTGTCCTATCCACATACATGTCTAACTGTTTCTTAAATGTTGGGATAGTCCCAGCCTCAACTACCTCCTCTGGCAGCTTGTTCCATGCACTCACCACCCTCTGTGTGGAAAAGTTACCCCTCAGATTCCTGTTAAATCTTTTCCCCTTCACCAAGGGGCCACAGTTTAAGAATAAGGGTAGGCCATTTAGAACGGAGATGAGGAAGAACTTTTTCAGTCAGAGAGTGGTGAAGGTGTGGAATTCTCTGCCTCAGAAGGCAGTGGAGGCCAGTTCGTTGGATGCTTTCAAGAGTGAGCTGGATAGAGCTCTTAAGGATAGCGGAGTGAGGGGGTATGGGGAGAAGGCAGGAACGGGGTACTGATTGAGAGTGATCAGCCATGATCGCATTGAATGGCGGTGCTGGCTCGAAGGCTGAATGGCCTACTCCTGCACCTATTGTCTATTGAACCTATGTGCTCTGGTCCTCGATTCCCCTACTCTGGGCAAGAGACTCTGTGCATCTACCCGATCTATTCCTCTCGTGATTTTGTACACCTCTATAAGATTGCTCCTCATCCTCCAGCGCTCCAAGGAATAGAGAGCCAGCCTGGCCAACCTCTCCTGTAGCTCTGACCCTCTAGTCCAGGCAATATCTTCGTAAATCTTCTCTGCCGCTTCAGGGGAAACAGGGATATCTGTCGTTGTAGTGTCGAGGCTCCTGAACAACCATTATTCCCACTGAATCTTCACCGGCTGGGACAGGCAGCCGACACACATTTGCAGAATGTTTTGCTTCACACGCTCAGTTTAAAACTTCAGACTAGCCAGTCCCCCGCTGTGCATGAAAAACTAAAAAGATATTCCAAGCTGTGTGCGGGTGAGTCTATCCGCAGGTGTATTCGGTGTTCTGTATTTCTAAGCAAAGCTACTGTGACAGAGTTGAGCAATGCTTGTGCTGCTCGATGTGACATTGATCAATAAATGCTTCAGCAAAGGCTTGGTTTCCCTGGGCTGATGTGATCCCTCGCTGGACGAGGAGTGAATGAGGAGGCCCAGGAACCACAAACAACTCCCTGACCAACACGACAGAGAGAGAGAGAGAGAGAGAGAGAGAGAGAGAGAGAGAGAGAGAGAGAGAGAGAGAGAGAGAGAGAGAGAGAGAGAGAGAGAGAGAGAGAGAGAGAGAGAGAGAGAGGGGGGGGGGGGGGGGGGGGCGCTGCCCACGAGAGGAGAGAGACGGGGAGAGTGGGTCAGAGAGACAGGGAGAGACAGGGAGAGGGAGAATGGCAAAGAGAGGGAGATGACAAAAGGGAGGGAGGGATTGATAGCTAGAGAGAGATAGAGAGAAAGAGAGATAGTGGCAGAGGGAGGGAGATAGACAGGTGGGGGGGGGGAATGAAGGCGAGAGAGAGAGAGAGAGAGAGAGAGAGAGAGAGAGAGAGAGAGAGAGAGAGAGAGAGATGAGAGAGAGAGAGAGAGAGAGAGAGAGAGAGAGGGAGAACAGCAGAGAGAGAGAGAGAGAGAGAGAGAGAGAGAGAGAGAGAGAGAGAGAGAGAGAGAGAGAGAGAGAGAGAGAGAGAGAGGGAGAACAGCAGAGAGAAGGATGGAGGGAGGGAGAGGTGATGGAATAACTGAGGGAAAATGATGGCGAGAGAGAGAGAGGGAATGGTGGAGGGAGGGAGGAGAGTGAGTGTTGGAGCAACTGGCCAAGAGAGAGAGTGACAGAAAGAAATGGAGCAACACGATGTGAGAGACAAGGAACTGCAGATGTTGGAACCTTGAGCAAAGCACAGAGTGCTGGAGGAATTCAGTGGGTCAGGCAGCATCTTGGGAGGTGACGGGCAGGTGATGTTTTGGGTCAGGACCTGTCTTCAGACTTTACACAGTGGGACATATCGACAGAAAGAGACAAGGGGAGTGTAGGATGTATACGTTGAGAGAGGCGGAGAGGGGGAAGGAAGGAAGGGGAAGGCAGTGAGAATTGACTCGACCACTAGGAGTCCATCCGCCCTGCACACCGAGGCTTCACTGGGTGGGATGTCTGCTGCGTCTTCAAACCTTCTTCACATCTCTGGAGTTTGGGAGGAAACCAGAGCACCCGGAGAAAACCCACGCAGGTAACAGGGAGAACGTACACACTCCGTACAGACAGCGCCCGTAGTCAGGATTGAATCCTGGTCTCCGGCGCTGTGAGGCAGCAGCTCTACCCGCTGCACCAGCGTGGCCTGATATCACTGAATGCACATTACACACTGCAAATGACTGCACTGTCGGTAAACGGGAATCGAGGTTTCAGTGCAGTGGACTGGGCTCAGAACTCTCAACTAAGAAAAAAAACTGGTTCAGCGGGACTTTCATCCACAGTGGCGCAAACTGATAAAATTATAAAAAGGACTGGACAATCTAGATGCAGAAAAAATGTTCCCAATGTTGGGCGAGTCCAGAACCAGGGGCCACACAGTCTTAGAATAAAGGGGAGGCCATTTAAAACTGAGGTGAGAAGGAACTCTTTCACCCAGAGAGTTGTGAATTTGTGGAATTCTCTGCCACAGAGGGCAGTGGAGGCCAAATCACTGGATGGATTTAAGAGAGAGTTAGATAGAGCTCTAGGGGCTAGTGGAATCAAGGGATATGGGGAGAAGGCAGGCACGGGTTATAGATTGTGGATGATCAGCCATGATCACAATGAATGGCGGTGCTGGCTCGAAGGACCGAATGGCCTCCTCCTGCACCTATTTTCTATGTTTCTATGATCCGGCCAAACTCAGGCAGTGGCCCCTGTAGGTGACAGGATGGTCAAACGTACACACACATGGGGAAGTCACTGTCTTGTTAGCTGCTCCAAGCTGCTGTTCTTTCAATCATACCTGACATTGGACTCATCACCGACTTCACTGGCAGAATGCACACACTTAATCTGCCACCGGTTTTACATTTGGAGATCCACTTTCCAGACTTTGACACTGGAGCAATGGAGGGGAGCAGTGGCAAACAAGACAGGGAAATATTTAGGAAGGAACTGCAGATGCTGGTTTAAACAAGATAGACACGAAAAGCTGGAGTAACTCAGCGGGACAGGCAGCATCTCTGGAGAGAAGGAATGGGTGACGTTTCGGGTCGGGACCCTTCTACAGTCCCGCCCTTCTCTCCAGAGATGCTGCCTGTCCCGCTGAGTTACTCCGGCCTTTTGTGTCTATCTCGGGTAAATATTTGTTAACTTACATATTTTATTCAAATTAGTTGAGTCCAATTAAGACATATTCAGAAACATTCAGAAACATTTGTTGAGGTTGACAGTCAGCTAAGCCCGATGCTGTGGTTAAGCCAGATTTCGGCTCTTTGTTTCCAGGTATATTCTGATGGTGTTAAATCAGGCATCTTTCTTGATAACCTGCTTTATACACGATTTTGCAGCTATGTCCATTACACTTCTGGACAGCACAGGGAGTATTGCAATATCCGCACTTGAAGTATAGTGTTCAGTTATGGCCACCCTGCCATAGGAAAGGTGCCATTGAATGCAGAGAAGATTTATGAGTATGTTGCTATTTCCAGAGGGCCCTGATCTATAGGTTTAGGTTGGGCAGGCTAGGACTTTCTACAATACACAATACAACATCTTTTATTGTAATTGTACAAGTACAATGAGATTTTTGTAAGATTTTTGTCTATTCTTCCAAGGAACACTAGAGGCTGAAGGGTGATTTTATAAAGATGTATAAAATCATGTAGATGGGGTGAATGAACAGTCTTTTTTCCCCAGGGCAGGAAAGTCAAGAACTAGAGGACACGGGTTTAAGGTGAGAGGGGAAAGACTTACCAGGAACCTTACAAGCAACATTTTCACACAGGTAGTGTTGGGTTTATGGAAAAGGTGCCGGAGGGGGTAGTTGAACAATGTTTAAAATACGTTTGAACAGTTATATTAATAGGAAAGGTTGAGATGAATATGGGCCAAAGGAGACTAGTTGAGATGGGGTATCTTGGTCAGTGTGGATGAGTTGGGCCGAAGGGCCTGTTTCCATGCTGTGTGACTCTTTAGGTTTGGTACAGGTAAGTTAATTCTTACCTGTAAAACTGAGGAGCTTGTAAATAACTCACTCTTTGCATCGTGTTCTGACCCATTAGTTCCAACACTGAGATAATGTCCTCAGTGCCATGATTATCATCAACAGTTTATCTGCAGGGGAATCAAGAATGTGAGGACGTAGGTTTAAGGTGAGAGGGTATCTGTGAGAATCCCACAGCCCTGATGGTGAGGAGTGGGCGCGGACTGAGGAGACGTATACATGGGCCATCGCTCTGCTACCTTGACCCCTGGCCTGAAGACCACAGCCAGTCTTTATAGACCAAGGCGCCCACAAGCAGGCCTGCAGCCTACACACCAACCACCGTCACCACGGTAACACCCACGAGGTCCCTCTCCAACAGGGGCCTGAGTTGCAGGTGAGGGCTTTAAAACAGAACATCATTCCCTGCACACAAATCCAGAGCTTGAAACTCTTGCCTGGTGCCATGGGAGGGAGCGTGTGAGCACGGCAGACAGCATGGAACAGGACAGCAAGATTATCGAAAGACACAGAGTGCTGGAGTAACTCAGCGGGTCAGGCAGCATCTGTGGAGAACACGGATAGGTGATGTTTCACAGAGTGCTGGAGTAACTCAGCGGGTCAGGCAGCATCACCGGACAACATGGATTGGTGACGATTCGGGTCTTGACCCTGACGAAGGGTCTCGACCCGAAACATCGCCTATTCCTTTTCTCCACAGATGCTGCCTGACCCGCTGAGTTGCTCCAGCTTTTTGTGTCTATCTATCTCCAGACTGTTGGACTGAAGCAGAGGGTGTATTATAATGGGGTGTTACTCCCGAACCTCCCCTCCCCTCCCCCACAGCACCCGACCACCTGCTCCACTCTGTAACCCCCCCCCGCACCCCATAACAAGAAATCAACAACAGACTCCCTCCACAGAAACGCCAACAGGCTTCAATCATGCCCTGGTCTGCCCCCCGTAAAGCCTCCTGCCACCCACGCCCGCATGGTCTTGCCCGCGCCCCAGGACCGATCGCCTTGCCCATTACAGTACACCCTGTGCTACAGTCAAACAGTCTGGAGATCGCCTTGCGTGGCAGACCATTGGCCTGTTTCTGTGCTGCATGACTCTGGCTCAGTTGGCGATGGCTAACTCTGTCCATGCCCCTTGTCTCAGCATATGGACCATCACCAAGAATCAACATATGGACCATTAGCCAAGTATGTCAACACATACAAGGAATTTGCCCCCAGGCACATTCCCTGTATGTACACTAGGGTTGCCAGCTGTCCCTTATTAGCCGGGACATCCCGTATTTTGGGCTAAATTGGTTTGTCCCGTACGGGACCGCCCTTGTCCCGTATTAGTAGGGTTGCCAACTTCCCCACTCCCAAATAAGGGACAAAGGGTGACGTCACCGCCCCGTGCCCCACGTGACCTCACCCAGCCAGCGGCCACGTGCTCCCACTCCACCAATGGCGGCCGCCAATCCAGAATCAGTACCCCGTTCCTGCTTTTTCTCCCCACATCCCTTGATCCCGTTAGCCCAAAGAGCTAAATCTAACTCTCTCTTCAAAACATCCAGCGAATCGGCCTCCACTGCCTCCTGTGCCAGAGAAGTCCACAGATTCACACAACTCTCTGGGTGAGAAAAGGTTTTCCTCATCTCAGCCCTTTCGCACCTCGATCAATCTTTCTTCTCCCCTCTCCTGTCAAGCAGAAGATGCAAAAGCTTGAAAGCACTTTCCACTAACTTCAGTAGCAGCTCGTTCCCTGCTGTTATCACACTAATGTGCGACCCTCCCTTAAGCTAGGGTGTTGTTCCCATCTCCCAACCTACCTCATTGCTGACCTTCTACTTCTCTGTGACTGTAACATTATAACGCTGTAACGCTATATTCTATGCTCTGATATCTGTCTCTCTGCACTACCTGTTGTACCTGTGTGTGGCCTAATTGTACTCCTGTATGGCACACTGTAACTTGATTTGACTTGATAGCATGCGAACACTGTCACCCTAACAATAATAAATAATATCAACGCGACTACTATATGTGTTTCAGATCATGAGAGGAATAGATCGGGTAGATGCACAGAGTCTCTTGCCCAGAGTAGGGGAATCGAGGACCAGAGGACATAGGTTCAAGGTGGAGCGGAAAAGATTTAACAGGAATCTGAGGGGTAACTTTTTCACACAAAGGTGGGTGGGTGTATGGGACGAGCTGCCGGAGGAGGTAGTTGAGGCTGGGACTATCCCAAAGTTTACGAAACAGTTAGACAGGTTTGGGGGGATATGGACCAAACGCCGGCAGGTGGGACTAGTGTAGATGGGGCATGTTGGCCGGTGTGGGCAAGTTGGGCCGAAGGGCCTGTTTCCACACTGTATCCCTCTATGACTCCATGACTACACCAGCATGGTATCTTGCACGAAGATCAAATTAAACCAGGTCTAACTGTATTTGCAGAGAATCAACAGAAAGCGTTTACAATTGGCCAGATGAGTCTGTTAACATAGCTTGTCAAATCCTTATCTTTATTATCACTCGGTCGGAAGGACTTTAGTTCTTGGAGCGCCGGAGCACGAGGGGTGATCTCAGAGGTGTAGAAGATCATGAGAGGAGTAGATCGGGTAAATGCACAGTCTTTTGCCCAGAGTAGGGGAATCAAGAATAAGAGGACATAGGTTTAAGGTGAAAGAGGAAAAATTTAATAAGAATCTGAGGGGTAACTCTTTTACACAAAGGGTGGTGTGTGTATGGATCGTTCTGCTGGAGTTCAGGTACAATCACAACATTGAAGAAACATCTAGACAGGTCCTATTAAGTATTACCCCCTCACCTCACCTCACCTGTCACTTCTTGGTTTTATTTATGAATTAATTGAATTGAAAATCTATTTTTAGTCATTATTCTTTATAAATGACTTCATGGTCCCCATTGCAGAAGCGCCCTCTAGTGGGCGGCACGGTGGTGCAGCGGCAGAGAGCCGGGTTTGATCCTGACCACGGGTGCTGTCTTTGTGTAGTTTGCATGCTCTCTCTGTGACAGCGTGGGTTTTCTCCGGGTGCTCCGGTTCCTCCCACGTTCCAAAGATGTGCAGGTTTGCAGGTTAATTGGCTTCTGCTAATTGCCCCCTGGTGTGTTGGGAGTGGATGAGAATGTGAGATAACATAGAACTAGTGTGTAGGGGAGATCATTGGGCAATGTGGACTCAGTGAGCCGAAGGGCCTGTTTCCATTTTGAATTCTCCGAATTAAACTACTTTATTTATTCATCGTTTCACTCAACACCTTCGCTCAGTCCGCCTTAACCAACCTGATCTCCCGGTGGCTGAGCACTTCAACTCCCCCTCCCACTCCCAGTCTGACCTTTCTGTCCTGGGCCTCCTCCAGTGCCACAGTGAGGCCAGCCGGAAATTGGAGGAACAGCACCTCATATTTTGCTTGGGCAGCTTGCAGCCCAGCGGTATGAACATTGACTTCTCCAACTTTAGATAGTTCCTCTGTCCCTCTCTTCCCCTCCCTCTTCCCAGTTCTCCCACTGTCTTCCTGTCTCCACCTATACCCTTCCTTTGTCCCGCCCCCCCTGACATCAGTCTGAAGAAGGGTCTCAACCCGAAACGTCACCCATTCCTTCTCTCCTGAGATACTGCCTGACCTGCTGAGTTACTCCAGCATTTTGTGAAATAAATACCTTCTATTTATTCATCTAATGTTTAAGAACTTTTAAGAAACAATTAGACAGGTGCATGGATAGAATAGGTTCAGAAGGATATGGGCCAAACGCAGGCAGGTGGAACTAGTGTAGATAGGGCATGTTAGTTGGTGTGGGCAAGTTGGGCCGAAGGGCCTATTTCCGCGCTGTTTCACTCTATGACTCTTTAAGGTGGAACAAAATGCAGCATTTTCTAAAATACTATTTAGGACCTAACTGTGATTTGTGATCAATTCTGGGCACATCTCCACTTAGGGACGGATGCTGTGGCTGGTGGGGAATGTAGAGAGGAGTTGCAGCAAAGATACTACAGAAAGTACCACATCCGCTATGTGAAGAGAACGGAAATATTAGACAAACCCAAAGGGAGATTTGGCAGAGGCGTGCAATATCATGAATCGCCTTAAAGAAGAGAGATGAGGCCGAGAAAACTTGTAATGGCAGAGGGATCATTAAAGAGAGGGTGCAGATTCAGGGTCATTGCCTGACAAGACAAGGTAAACCGTGCGGCTGGACTGCCTGAAATTAACTTTACAAAGTGATGCAGCGGGTGGAGCTGCTGCCTGACAGCACCAGAGACCCGAGTTCGACCCTTCAGTACGGGTGCTGTCCGTACGGAGTTTGCACGTTCTCTCTCTGACTGCGTGGGTTTTCTCCGGGTGCTCCACCTTCCGCCCACAACTCAAAGATGTTCATGTTTGTAGGTTAATCGGCTTCCATAACGTGTAAGTTGTGACACTGTAAATGGCTCCATTGCTCCTATAAAATCTTCACTAGGCTGAACCTGGTGTACTGTGTCCAGTTCTGCTGTACACAACAAGATGGCCGTGTTCGTTCTGGAGAAAGTGCAGACAAGATTTACCAGTATGTTGTCTGGGACACAGTGATTTAGCTACAGGGGAATCACGTAGCAGGGTTTGTTTAGCTTAGAGTGAAGGGGGCTGAGGGAAGAGCTTAGTGAGGTATATAAAACTATGAGGGGACACAGAGAAGGTAACAGAAAATATTCCCCTCAACAGAGGTATCTAAAACAAGAGGGTGTGTGTTTTGGATGACACAGTGGAACAGCTGGTAGAACTGCTCCTCACAGCACCTGAGACCTGGTAGGAAAAAAACTGCAGGTGCTGGTTTAAATCGAAGGTAGACACAAAATGCTGGAGTAACTCAGCGGGTCAGGCAGCACCTCGGGAGAAAAGGAATGCGTAACGTTTCAGGCCGAGACCCTTCAGGGTAACTAAGGTTGCCAACTATCTCACTCCCAAATAAGTGACAAGGTGACTTCATCACCCCACGTGACCTCACCCAGCCAGCGGCCATGTGCTCCCTCTCCACCAATGGCAGCCGCCCGGGCCGGGAGGCAGGTTGCTACGCAACCTCAGTTAGGCGGCGCCCGGGCCTCCGGGCCTACACTGTCCAAACCTACACTGTCTAAACCTACACTGTCCGGGCCTACAGCGTCCGGGCCTACAGAGTCCAGGCCTACAGCGTCCGGGCCTACAGCATCCCCTGGGCCTAATACGGGACGAGGGTGGTCCCGTACAGGACAAACCAATTTAGCCCAAAATGCGGGATGTCCCGGCTAATGTCTTTGTTGATGTTGCAAGTGGAGCTGCTGAGATGCAAGAAAAATGTTAGACTTGATCTGACAATAAAGTATTATCGTATTTGGTATACGGGTCAGTTAGCAACCCGACGCATAACAGCAGGTAAAGTGTGAGTAGGACAGACTAAACAGGGTGCATTATGAGTGGAAATCTTTCCATTTCACTCAGTCGAGAACACGCAAAGATCAAAACAGGACAACCAAAAACACGGAACAAAACACAAAAGGTGCAGTATGTCTTTTTATTGGGATTCAGAGAGTGAATTTCAAAGTATACCAGCCAAAAATCGACAGCATCTCATGTTGTGTGTACTTTGTCAGCCAGGTGGGATGACAACTTCCAGCCCTCTGGTCCCCACGTGTACTATGGAATACAGGAAGCAATTTCTAATCAATTGTTCGGTGAGACAGGAGACAGAATTCAAAGTGACCTCAGGATATCAAAGCCGGTCGCACTGTTAAATCCGCAATGCAACTTATCCCGAGATTCTTCTTGGCAGTCTCCACTGACCAAAACTATAATAAAGGTGGCCACGACAGAGTGCTGCAAAAATAACAAAAGTTTGGAGACCAGGACCTGAGGCTGAAGGTATTGTTTGCATGTGGCCACGTTTTATTGAGCAGGTAGTTCCATTGAGAGGTCTTCTATGCTGAACGCCATTAATCAATGGAGGGAACGGTTAAATGGCTCCTCGTCCACTGGCAACAGGACTCTGGCATGAAGCCACTGGGTGCACTGGCTCGGAGAAGACCCTCGACATGCCTGGTTTCAGTTCAATAGCTCTGCTGACAACCCAGCCACAATCAGTACCGGGTAGCCTGCTACTTACTTCATGGCTCTTGGTCACGTCTTGCGACTTCAACAGTAAACAAAGCCCTAGAGAGGTTTCACAGAAGTCCAGGGACCATTACAGAGGCTACTCAATGGACCTGTCTCAAGTGTTGTCTGAGAGAAAGCCAATGTATGCCCGCTGAAAGCGATCCATACACCAGCTTAGATCACGGACCCTTCAGGAGATGCCATCTCCCACAACACTTTGTCCTTCTTTTGTTTAAACACTGCACGGCTGAGAGGTTTGTTGGCTCCCAGTCATTGCTGCTTTGAAGCATCACATATCATAATACACTTGATTCATTTCAGCTTGTTAAAATGCCGAAATTTGGAAATGGCTATGTTCCTCGTGTCAGAATTTACAGTACGATTTTTAAAAAACTCGCAAACTCCAGTCTCTCTGTGTGTGTGTGTCAGGGGTCGGATTATTTCCTCAGGTGAAGAGTGTCCTGGAATTTGGTGCTGGTGTAGCGAGCATGGAAACCCTTCTTGTTAATGGTGTCGTCTGTGTGGAACCGAATCATGATGGAATCTCCAGCTGAGTAAATCTCCTCCGGAGGCTGAAAAAGGAAACATTTACCTGTCATTAAAGCGATTCACTCTGACTTGCAATCCCCCATGCCACTGCCGAGGGTGGATTAAACCGAAGACAGACACAAAACGCTGGAGGAACTGAGCGGGACAGGCAGCATCTCTGGAGAGAAGGAATGGGTGACGTTTCGGGTCTGAAGAAGGGTCTCGACCCGAAACGTCACCCATTCCTTCTCTTTAGAACTGAGATGAGGACAATTAGAACTGAGATGAGGAAAAACTTTTTCAGTCAGAGAGTTGTGAATCTGTGGAATTCTCTGCCTCAGAAGGCAGTGGAGGCCAATTCTCTGAATGCATTCAAGAGAGAGCTAGATAGAGCTCTTAAGGATAGCGGAGTCAGGGGGTATGGGGAGAAGGCAGGAACGGGGTACTGATTGAGAATGATCAGCCATGATCACATTGAATGGCGGTGCTGGCTCGAAGGGCCAAATGGCCTCCTCCTGCACCGATTGTCTATTGTCTTCATAGATGCTGCCTGTCCCACTGAGTTACTCCAGCATTATGTGTCTATTTTCTGATACAGCTAAATGCTCGTTCTTGCAGCAGTAAGTCTGTTGTGTACCTGCAGGTGTCAGTGTGCATCTGTGCGTGGGCCGCTGCACTTGTGCTCACACGTGCAAACAGATGTGCAAATCTCTAAATACCCGTCTGTCTCCGCACTTGTGTTGGTGTAAGTGTGTGTACTCGTATACACTCACACACACTGTCGGTGCCTCAAAAAGGCAGCCAGCATCATCAGGGACCCACACTACCCTGGCCACACTCTCACTGACCCACACCACCCTGGCCACACTCTCACTGACCCACACCACCCTGGCCACACTCTCACTGACCCACACCACCCTGGCCACACTCTCACTGACCCACACCACCCTGGCCACACTCTCACTGACCCACACCACCCTGGCCACACTCTCACTGACCCACACCACCCTGGCCACACTCTCACTGACCCACACCACCCTGGCCACACTCTCACTGACCCACACCACCCTGGCCACACTCTCACTGACCCACACTACCCTGGCCACACTCTCACTGACCCACACCACCCTGGCCACACTCTCACTGACCCACACCACCCTGGCCACGCTCTCACTGACCCACACTACCCTGGCCACACACTCACTGACCCACACCACCCTGACCACACTCTCACTGACCCACACCACCCTGGCCATGCTCTCAATTCACTCCTGCCATCAGGAAGAAGGTACAGGAGCCTGAAATCTGTAACGTCCAGGTTCAGGAACAGCTTGTATAAGAAAATAACTGCAGATGCTGGTACAAATCGAAGGTATTTATTCACAAAATGCTGGAGTAACTCAGCAGGTCAGGCAGCATCTCAGGAGAGAAGGAATGGGTGACAGTCTGAAGAAGGGTCTCGACCCGAAACGTCGCCCATTCCTTCTCTCCCGAGATGCTGCCTGACCTGCTGAGTTACTCCAGCATTTTGTGAATAAATACCTTCAGGAACAGCTGCTTCCCTACAGCCATCAAGCTATTAAACACTACAACCTCTAACTAAACTCCAAACCACATGGATGTGTAGGAAGGAACTACAGATGCTGGTAGATACCAAAGATAGACACAAAACGCTGGAGTAAGTCTGGAGAAAAGGAACAGGTGACGTTACGGCTCGAGACTCCAAACGTCACCTATTCCTTTTCGCCAGAGATACCGTCTGACCCGCTGAGTTACTCCAGCTTTTTGTGTCTACCTTCCGAACTCTATGGACTTGGGATGGACATTGTTTTTATGGATTGTTTTGCACTATCAATTGTTTCACACTATTATCGATGGTTTTTTATACAGATAGCACGTATCAAAAAGCTTTTCACTGTACCTCGGTACACTTGACAGTAATGAACTAAACTAACCAATAAAACCCCAGGGACAACTATCTGATAAAACACTTCCCAGCACTAGAACCACAACGGGGAGTGGCGTGAGGTGTGAGGCTGGTGTTTGTCACTTGACCAGGGAGCAACTTTAACTAACACCGAACCTCAGAGAGACACAAAAAGCTGGAGTAACTCAGCGGGCCAGGCAGCATCTGTGGAGAACATGGATAGGTGACGTTTCACAGAGTGCTGGAGTAACTCAGTGGGTCAGGCAGCATCTGTGGAGAACATGGATAGGTGACGTTTCACAGAGTGCTGGAGTAACTCAGTGGGTCAGGCAGCATCTGGGGAGAACATGGATAGGTGACGTTTCTCAGAATGCTGGAGTAACTCAGCGGGTCAGGCAGCATCTCTGGAGAACATGGATAGGTGATGTTTCACAGAGTGCTGGAGTAACTCAGCGGGTCAGGCAGCATCTGTGGAGAACATGGATAGGTGACGTTTCACAGAGTGCTGGAGTAACTCAGCGGGTCAGGCAGCATCTGTGGAGAACATGGATAGGTGACGTTTCACAGAGTGCTGGAGTAACTCAGCGGGTCAGGCAGCATCTCTGGAGAGACGTAATGGGTGGCGTTTCGGTTTGAGACCCTACTTCAGACCAAGCCTCAGTGGGAGCCAAGGGTTTTCAATTTGGAAGATTCAGAGAGAATGTCAAACATCGGGAACAGTAAGCGAAGATCAAAATACTGTCAACGACAGAGTGTAAGGAACGTTATTCACGTTATTCCCTTTATCATGTACACTGCGGACGGCTCAATTGTAATCATGTTCTGTCTTTCCGCTGACTGGTCAGCACGCAACAAAAGCTTTTCACTGTACCTCGGTACATGTGATAATAAACTCAACTAAACTAAAGTAAACATCTGAACCAAAATCAACAACTCAGCTGTTCTCCCTTGGCTCACGGTTGGTAGGGGATTTAGAACAGTCACGCTGAATATCCATGAGGGCTGAGGACATTATCTCTGGTCAATAGCCATTACCTGTCACTTGTGTGGAATGAATGTTAGTGCCCACTCACCAGCATTAAGCTGAATGGTCAACAAGCCCTTCTGCATGCAAGCTGATAACTTCATTCTTTTAAGAAGCAACAAAAAAGGAACTGAATAGTGTTTAACCATCAGTGATGGTCCCTATTTCAGACCTTATCATGGGAGGAGGTATCACAAAATGCTGGAGTAACTCAGCGGGTCAGGCAGCATCTAGGAGAGAGGGAATGGGTGATGTTTCAGGTCGAGACCCTTCTTCAGACTGATGTCAGGGGAGGGGGGCGGGACAAAGAAAGGATATAGGTGGAGACAGGAGGACAGTGGGAGAACTGGGAAATGGGAGGGAAAGAGAGGGACAGAGGAACTATCTAAAGTTGGAGAAGCCAATGTTCAAACTGCTGGGGTGTAGTCTAAAGTTGGAGAAGTCAAGGGGTGATTGATGAAGCAACTAATGATGACCAGGCTGAGGCTTTAGTGCTGAGGAATTCCAGGAAAATCTCGGGACTGAAATGGTTGTCCTCCAACAGCCAAGTTCCTCCCCCGTTCCCCCCCCACTTTTCCACAGCTCTGTCCCCACCTTTCCAGGGCTCTGTCCTCACCTTTCCAGGGCTCTGTCCCCACCTCTGTCCCCACCTTTCCAGGGCTCTGTCCCCACCTCTGTCCCCACCTTTCCAGGGCTCTGTCCCCACCTCTGTCCCCACCTTTCCAGGGCTCTGTCCCCACCTCTGTCCCCACCTTTCCAGGGCTCTGTCCTCACCTTTCCAGGGCTCTGTCTCCACCTTTCCAGGGCTCTGTCCTCACCTTTCCAGGGCTCTGTCCTCACCTTTCCAGGGCTCTGTCTCCACCTTTCCAGGGCTCTGTCCCCACCTTTCCAAGGCTCTGTCCCCACCTTTCCACGCTCGAAGATACAACCCTGTAGCCTGCGCTGTTTTATGACGCGGCAACAGACTGGACGACAACAGGAGACGCACGGAAGTGTCGAGGTCTTACCCCTGAGCCACAGAACCTGCCCAGTCTGGGAGCGGTGTCGTCCGAGCCGTCAAACAGCTCCATATAGTCGTAGCCACAGTCCGCCTCCTCCTCGATCTCGAAGGTCTGGAATATCAGCTCGACGCCGTACCCCTCCTCAGCCTGGACCACCCACTGGCAGTCTGCACCCTCGGGGTAATTATTGTCCCCAAACTGCGAGTGGGAGTACACGTCCTTGGTCTTCACTTCTGCCTTCAACCTACCCCCACATTCTACAGACAAAACGTGCACGTGTGTCAGTAACATCCCAGTCAAACCCATCTTACAGCCCAGCGGTATAGAGACATAGAAAATAGGTGCAGGAGGAGGCCATTCGGCCCTTCGAGCCTGCACCGCCATTCAATATGATCATGTCTGATCATCCAACTCAGTATCCTGTACCTGCCTTCTCTCCATACCCCCTGATCCCTTTAGCCACAAGGGCCACATCTAACTCCCTCTTAAATATAGCCAATGAACTGACCTCAACTACCTTGCTGTGGCAGAGAATTCCACAGATTCACCACTCTCTGTGTGAAGAAAAACGTTCTCATCTCGGTCCTAAAAGACTTCCCCCTTATCCTTAAACTGTGACCCCTTGTTCTGGACTTCCCCAACATCGGGAACAATCTTCCTGCATCTAGCCTGTCCAACCCCTTAAGAATTTTGTAAGTTTCTATAAGATCCCCCCTCAATCTTCTAAATTCCAGTGAGTACAAGCCGAGACTATCCAGTCTTTCTTCATATGAAAGTCCTGCCATCCCAGGAATCAATCTGGTGAATCTTCTCTGTACTCCCTCTATGGCAAGAATATCTTTCCTCAGATTAGGAGACCAAAGCTGTACGCAGTACTCCAGGTGTGGTCTCACCAATGCCCTGTACAACTGCAGCAGAACCTCCCTGCTCCTATACTCAAATCCCCGCGTTATGAATGCCAACATACCATTCGCTTTCTTCACTGCCTGCTGCACCTGCATGCCTACTTTCAATGACTGGTGCACCACGACACCCAGGACACGTTGCATCTCCCCTTCTCCTAATCGACCACCATTCAGGTAATAGTCTGCTTTCCTGTTCTTGCCACCAAAGTGGATAACCTCACATTTACCCACATTATACTGCATATGAATAGTAATTGAATATGAAGATTAATTTCTCTAACTTCATGTACCAACTTTCCCTCTCTCTCCACCCCTCCCCCACCCAAGTCGCACCAGCTTCTTGTTTACACCCAACGTACATCTAACCACGGCCTGTGTCTTTTATCAGCGTTATATTTTTGGCATATCTTTCATTCATTGTGCTTTATCTCTCTACATCATCGTACGTACCTCTCATTTCCCTTTCCCCTGACTAGTCTGAAGAAGGGTCTCGACCCTGAAACGTCACCCATTCCTTTACTCCAGAGATGCTTCCTGCCCCGCTGAGCTACTTCGGCTTTTTGTGTCTATTCTGAGAGCTTGTTCCCAGTCGCAAAGATTAACATAGAAACAGAAAAAAGGTGCAGGAGGAGGAGGCCATTCGGCCCTTCAAGCCAGCACCACCATTCATTATGATCATGGCTGATCATCCACAATCAGTAACCCGTGCCTGCCTTCTCCCCATATCCCTTGATTCCAGTAGCCCCCAAAGCTCTATCTAACTCTCTCTTAAATTCATCCAGTGAATTGGCCTCCGCTGCCCTCTGTGGCAGAGAATTCCACAAATTCACAACTCTCTGGGTGAAAAAGTTCCTTCTCACCTCAGTTTGAAATGGCCTCCCCTTTATTCTAAGACTGTAGCCCCTGGTTCTGGACTCCCCCAACATTGGGAACATTTTTCCTGCATCTAGCTTGTCCAGTCCTTTTATAATTTTATACACCTCTATAAGATCCCCTCTCATCCTTCTAAACTCCAGTGAATACAAGCCTAGTCTTTTCAATCTTTCCTCATATGACAGTCCCGCCTTCCCAGGAATCAATCTCGTGAACCAATAGACAATAGGTGCAGGAGTAGGCCA
This sequence comes from Rhinoraja longicauda, assembly GCF_053455715.1. Classification (NCBI taxonomy): domain Eukaryota; kingdom Metazoa; phylum Chordata; class Chondrichthyes; order Rajiformes; family Arhynchobatidae; genus Rhinoraja; species Rhinoraja longicauda. The sequence goes on from NC_135988.1 coordinate 17,786,445, forward strand.
TTCGGCCCTTCAAGCCAGCACCGCCATTCAATGTGATCATGGCTGATCATTCTCAATCAGTACCCCGTTCCTGCCTTCTCCCCATACCCCCTGACTCCGCTATCCTTAAGAGCTCTATCTAGCTCTCTCTTGAATGCATTCAGAGAATTGGCCTCCACTGCCTTCTGAGGCAGAGAATTCCACAGATTCACAACCCTCTGACTGAAAAAGTTTTTCCTCATCTCCGTTCTAAAGTTTTTCCTCAATCTCCGTTCTAAAACGCTCCTACGCTGCACTGCCTCAATTACAAGGATGTCCTTCCTCAAATCAGGAGGCCAAAACTGTAACGTCGTGCTGTGATTTGCCTAAAATAATTGGCCAACAAAATAACAAAGGGCATGAAGCACACTCACATCCCGCAGTTAAATAATAATTAATAAAGGTGGGAATGAGGAACATGAATCCGCTTGTTCCTATTTCAATTCAATGCCTGTGCCATTGTTGAAGATTTAAATGTTGGGGGCTTCTTACCAGAAGTGTGCGTTGCTTCAAAGCCTCTCTTCTGCACAGAGTTGTCGGAGAAGAACTTAATGAACATCCTGTTGAAGGTGGAGATCAGTGGTTCGGGCTTCTTGCTGCCACAGAATCTCCCAATGACCCTTGCCTTTGAGTCTTTGCCATCGTAGAGCTCCAGGTGATCGTACGCACATTCCTGGTGCTGCTCAATGTCCAGCTCGTTGAACGCCTAGCAAGCAAAAGCAACAATCCATTATGTGCCGGCCTTTTCTATTGTCTTGAATGAACCCCTCTCCCATCCAAGGTGGACTCCAAAATGCTGGAGTAACTCAGCGGGTCAGGCAGCATCTCTGGAGAGAGGGAATGGGTGACGTTTCGGGTCGAGACCCTTCTTCAGACTGATGTCAGGGAAGGGTCTCGACCCGAAACGTCGCCCATTCCTTCTCTCCAGAGATGCTGCCCAAAGATACCAGAGGAACAAGATGGAACAATGTGGAATTCTCTGCCTCAGAAGGCAGTGGAGGCCAATTCTCTGAATGCATTCAAGAGAGAGCTGGATAGAGCTCTTAAGGCGTCAGGGGGTATGGGGAGAAGGCAGGAACGGTGTACTGATTGAGAATGATCAGCCATGATCACATTGAATGGCGGTGCGTACTGGCTCGAAGGGCCGAATGGCCTCCTCCTGCACCTATTGTCTATTGAGCACTCCGTTAAAATCGCCTACACTGAATTGTAGTACGCAAAGGAGCCATTTTAGTAAGCAAACCCTGCCTCTCACAGTGTAATCAGTGTTTTGGGGAACAGTATGTGTGATGATACCATTAAAATGCAGAATATATCTCATCTATCAATTCACAGATTTTTGTTATTTTTCTTTTTAAATGTTTCTGCAAGTCTCTGCCTACTAAAATGGCGTCGTGACGTACTACGTTTTTTTGGGCCGAGTGGCCTATCTTGTTCCTCTAGTGTCTTTGATGCTGCCTGACCCTCTGAGTCACTCCAGCATTTTGTGTCTACCTTCGATTTAAACCAGCAGATGCAGTTTTCTTTCCCACCGTCTCCCATCCACCTCCCGACAGACTGAGACACCGACACAGACAGTAACACCAGACTCGGGAAGAGCTTCTTCCCATCTGTTATTGAACTCCAGAAGCTGTCCCAACTTTCCAACCTACCTCATTACGCACATTGGGCTTTTTGTCTGGAACTGTGACACTACAAAGCTGAAAAACTATATTCTGTCCTCTGGTATGTTTTGCTTCACTCTGTCTGTTGTACTTGTGCAAGGCTTGATTGCACGCATGTATAGTTTTACCTGGTGTGATTGGATAGCACGCAAACAAAAGATTTTCACTATGTCTCGGTACGTGTGACAATAATGAAACAATACCATATCCCATTGCTTTGTTGACCATATTCTTCCATTTTCTTGCAGAATGGTCTTTCAGATATTGGTCAGATGTTAAACTTCTCTGTGGCTACAACTGTCCTTTCTGTCTAAGAAGGAACTGCAGATGCTGTTTACACCAACGATAGACACAAAATGCTGGAGTAACTCAGCAAGACAGGCAGCATTTCAGGAGAAGTCTGAGTCTGAAGAAGGGTCTTGATCCGAATCGTCACCCATTCCTTCCCTCCAGAGATGGTGCCTGTCCCGCTGAGTTGCTCCAGCTGTTTGTGTCCATCTTCTGCCTGCGCCACGACATGAGCAGTGTATGGGATAGTCCCAGCCTCAACTACCTCCTCTGGCAGCTTGTTCCATGCACCCACCACCCTTTGTGTGAAAATATTACCCCTCAGATTCCTATTCAATCTTTTCCCCTTCACCTTAAACATAGTAAGTGTAAGCAACAAACATGAGGCTTACAGCCCAGCGGTATGAACATTGACTTCTCTAACTTTAGATAGTTCCTCTGTCCCTCTCTTCCCCTCCCCTACTGCAGCTATGAGCAATGGCTCGTTAGTTTTGTACCGACTCCATCTGCCAACCTTAGAATTGCACATTTACCACCTTCCTTTCGGTACAAAGCCCTGATGTAGAATATATGTGAGGGCAGATTTCACACGGATGTACAATGAAGAGGTTTGAATGAAGAAATCAAGAGAAACATTCCGGAGGCTGAGTGTCAGAGGTGATGGGGAGAAGGCAGGAGATCGACATTGAGAGGGAACGATAGATCAGCCATGATTGAATGGCGGAGTAGACTTGATGGGCTGAATGGCCTCATTCTGCTCCTAGACATTATGGACTCATGGAGTTAATAACCAGAAGGCAAAGACTTACTATAATTGACTAAAGAAAATAGGGCAGCGGAGGGATTTTTACACAATGTCACTGAGTCACATTCTCACAGCACAGAGGTAGGCCCTTCGGCCCATCAAGTATCCACCGGCCAACAAACACCCACCTGTGCCAGTCCTGACACCAATCCTGTGTGGGAATGAACAGCAGATGCCGGTTTAAACCGAAGATAGACACAAAATGCTGGAGTAACTCAGCGGGACAGGCAGCATCTCTGGAGAGAAGGAATGGGTGAGGTTTCGGGTCAAGACCCTTCTTGAGACTGATGTCAAGGGGGCGGGACAAAGAAAGGACATAGGTGGAGACAGGAAGACAGTGGGAGAACTGGGAAGGGGGATGGGAAGAGAAGGACAGAGGAACTAACTAAAGTTAGAGAAGTCAATAGACAATAGACAATAGACAATAGGTGCAGGAGTAGGCCATTCAGCCCTTCGAGCCAGCACCGCCATTCAATGCGATCATGGCTGATCACTCTCAATCAGTACCCCGTTCTCCCCATACCCCCTCACTCCGCTATCCTTAAGAGCTCTATCCAGCTCTCTCTTGAAAGCATCCAACGAACTGGCCTCCACTGCCTTCTGAGGCAGAGAATTCCACACCTTCACCACTCTCTGACTGAAAAAGTTCTTCCTCATCTCCGTTCTAAATGGCCTACCCCTTATTCTTAAACTGTGGCCCCTTGTTCTGGACTCCCCCAACATTGGGAACATGTTTCCTGCCTCTAATGTGTCCAATCCCCTAATTATCTTATATGTTTCAATAAGATCCCCCCTCATCCTTCTAAATTCCAGTGTATACAAGCCTAATTGCTCCAGCCTTTCAACATACGACAGTCCCGCCATTCCGGGAATTAACCTAGTGTTCATGTTCAATGTTCATACCGCTGGGCTGTCAGCCTCATGTTTGTTGCTTACATTTAGTACATTTAAGGTGAAGGGGAAAAGTTTGAATAGGAATCTGAGGGGTAATATTTTCACACAAAGGGTGGTGGGTGTATGGAGCAAGCTGCCAGAGGAGGTAGTTGAGGCTGGGACTATCCCGGGTTGGACAGGTACATGGATAGGACAGGTTTGGAGGGATATGGACCAAGCGCAGGCAGGTGGGACTAGTGTAGCTGTGGCATGTTGGTCGGTGTGGACAAGTTGGGCCGAAGGGCCTGTTTCCACACTGTATCCCTCTATGACCTCTTACCAGTTTAACACGGTGCCCTGGTGTGGTTACGATCTCCCAGGTACATTCCTTGCGGCTGGTATACTTATCAGGCCAGTTGGGGCTGGTGATGGTTCCTGAAACACTGTTGATTTTGTGTTCACATCCAGCTGCAAAAATAAAACACACATTGACAGAGTTTGTGCAAACAAAGTGCGGCTTAGAATCTGCCCCTGGCTCTAAGCCTCGTCCAACCTACTGCTTGTTAAAGAGCGCGAGGGGCAGAGGCACAGAGCATCAGGAGTTAGGCGAGGAGTGTCGTCCGTTTGGGGCTGCTTTAGCTGAAGATGGAAGGGCAGCCTTCTTGGTACCAGGGAACGAATCGTGTAGATGACACTCAGAAATCTCTGAAATCAGATCTGGGTGTCCTAGTGCATCAGTCACGGAAAGGAAGCATGCAGGTACAGCAGGCAGTGAAGAAAGCCAATGGAATGTTGGCCTTCATAACAAGAGGAGTTGAGTATAGGAGCAAAGAGGTCCTTCTGCAGTTGTACAGGGCCCTAGTGAGACCGCACCTGGAGTACTGTGTGCAGTTTTGGTCTCCAAACTTGAGGAAGGATATTCTTGCTATTGAGGGCGTGCAGCGTAGGTTTACTAGGTTAATTCCCGGAATGGCGGGACTGTCATATGTTGAAAGACTGGAGCGACTAGGCTTGTATACACTGGAATTTAGAAGGATGAGAGGAGATCTTATCGAAACGTATAAGATTATTAAGGGGTTGGACACGTTAGAGGCAGGAAACATGTTCCCAATGTTGGGGGAGTCCAGAACAAGGGGCCACAGTTTAAGAATAAGGGGTAGGCCATTTAGAACGGAGATGAGGAAAACCTTTTCCGGTCAGAGAGTTGTGTACCTGTGGAATTCTCTGCCTCAGAAGGCAGTGGAGGCCAATTCTCTGAATGCATTCAAGAGAGAGCTAGATAGAGCTCTTAAGGATAGCGGAGTCAGGGGGTATGGGGAGAAGGCAGGAACGGAGTACTGATTGAGAATGATCAGCCATGATCACATTGAATGGCGGTGCTGGCTCGAAGGGCCAAATGGCCTCCTCCTGCACCTATTGTCTATTGTCTATCATTTTCTGATGCACAAATTAATAGATCAAGCTCAAATTCTATTCAGAAAGTGCAGGTGATGTGAGCCCTGCCTGTTGGCCTCAACGTCAGTAAAGCCCCTCTCCTCAACCAGAGGTTCAATATCTGAAGTGCTCCCTTGATGTACAAGTGCGACATTATCAGCTGGATTTGGCACGTAGCCTTCCCAGTTAGCGATGAATGGTGGGGGAAGGAACTGCAGGTGCTGGTTTATACCGAAGACAAAGACACAAAATACTGGAGTAACTAAGCGGGCGGGACAGGCAGCATCTCTGGAGAGAAGGAATGGGTGACGTTTCGGGTCGAGACCCTTCTTCAGACTGAGAGTCAAGGGAGAGAGAGACACACAGAGATGAGGAAGTGTAAGATGTGAAGCAAGACATCAAAGGGGATGAGGCTCAAGGAAAATGTAGAATAGATCATTGCTAGCTAGGAGAAGGTGACAAGGAGGCAGACAGTGATAAAATTAAATCAAGGGGACGGTCAGACAAGGGGACACCTATCTCCAAACTCAAGACCGCGAGAGTGGCGGACAGTGGTGACGGATAAATTCTCCAGCAAAATTCGGGAGAATGGAATATCATTAGACGCTACAACCGTGTACAAGATGGAGCCCGGCCACCATCTCCCACCCGTCTTTGGTGCCGCTAGATTCACGCTCCACCTGCACTGCCTGAGGTCGCTGGGCTACACCTGACTGGATTCTGAGACAAAGGCCACCGAAGGGCGGTCACGGTGGCGCAGCGGTAGAGTTGCTGCCTTACAGCGAATGCAGCGCCGGAGACCCGGGTTCGATTCCGACTACGGGCGCTGTCTGTACGGAGTTTGTACGCTCTCCCCGTGACCTGCGTGGGGTTTTCTCCGAGATCTTCGGTTTCCTCCCACACTCCAAAGATGTGCGGGTTTGTAGGTTAGTTGGCTGGGTAAATGTAAATAATTGTCCGTAGTGGGTAGAGGATGGTGTTAGTGTGTGGGGATCGCTGGTCGGTACGGACCCGGTGGGCCGAAGGGCCTGTTTCCGCGCTGTATGTGTAAACTCACCTTCCTTGCAGTCGTGCTTGTTCTCGTGAAGCATGAAGCCACTGCGGCACTGGCAGGAATAACTCCCAAAGGTGTTGGCACACTCGTGTTGACAGCCGCCATTTTCCTTCGAACACTCATCCTTGTCTGGGGGGGGAAAGAAAGAGCGAAAATGGAGGTCACAGCCTCAGTACAATGGCAATCTCACACAGAGTCATCGTGCTGGACAGCATTGAAACAGGCCCTTCGGCCCACCTTGTCCATGCCAACCAAGTCGGCGTACCGGCCTAGTTCCCTTTGCCTGCATTTGGCCCGTATCCCTCTCAAGTCTTCCAATCCTTGTGTGTATGTTAGCTTCCTTACTGTCCTTCTTCAGTGAGAAGGGTGGTGAATCTGTGGAATTCTTTGCCACAGACGGCTGTGGAGGCCAAGTCCGTGGATATTGTTACGGTAGAGATAAATATATTTTTGATTAGTGCGGGTGTCAGAGGTTATGGGGAGAAGGCAGGAGAATGGGGTTAGGAGGGAGAGATAGATCAGCCATGATTGAATGGCGGTGTAGGCTTGATGGGCCGAATGGCCTAATTCGACTCCTATCCCTTATGACCTTATTAAATCAGAGGCGGCTTGTCAGGAAAGTCCCAGGAGAGGTAATTACTCGAGGACACAGACTGAAGACCACTGGCAAATGGAGGGGTATGAAGGTGAGACACACACAGAACTATAGATGCAGGAATCTGGAGTAGAAAATCAAGGTGTTGGATGAATTCAGTGGACGGACAACATCTGTGGAGGGGATGGACAGACGGTGTCTTGGGTCAGGATCCTTCTTCAGCCTAATGGAGCGGGGGGATGGGGAGAGAAAGGTGGGGGTGGGGCAAAGCCAGGCTTGTGATAGGTGGATACAGGTGATGGCAGATGGGTGGAGATAGCACGCTTGGCCAGGCCGACTTGCAATGCCGCCAGGCCTTCATGGCCAGGTCAACCACTCGACACCGACAACAACAGGGACTCGAAAATGGTGCCAAGTCTGGCCACTATCAGGATATCTTTATTTGTCATCCAAAAAACAAGTATTTTGGATGAGATTTCGTCACCCACAGTCCAACAATAAGCTCAATAAAATAAGCAAATTACACAACCCCAACCAGTACAAAACACACACAAAAAAAGAAACATCCATCACATGTACACTGTCTCAGTGTACGACCGCAACACACATGTACTCTATCTGAGATGCTGATCTAACATGTATCTAAGTGCCCATGTTTGGTGTTACTTGTACTGAACTGTACGCCAACATGAATTTCAGTGCATCTCTGTACATGAGAGAATAAAGTACCATTGAACCGTTGAGGTTTTAGGAGACGTGGGTTATAACTCTTCCAACGGGGGAAAGGAGGGAACCCCCAGGGGGAGGTGTTGTACGTGGCATTAACTGTACGTACCAGAGAAGAAGTGTGCCTTGAAACCTTTCTTTGAAACAGTGTTGTCGGATTTGAACTCGATCCGCATGTTATTGTACTGGGACGTGATCACCTCGGGTTTCTCAGGGCCACAGAACTTCCCATGAAGCTTGGAGTCGGCAGACAGCCCGCTGCGTACCTCCAAATAATCGTACTTGCACACCTGCAAACCAAGAGAGACCTCTGAGCAGATGAACAAAGCTTGCTTTCCCTCCCCATCCCCTCCCTCCCTCACCATCCCCTCCCTCCCTCTCTATCTCCTCCCTCACCATCCCCTCCCTCCCTCCCCATCCCCTCCCTCCCTCTCCATCTCCTCCCTCACCAACCCCTCCCTCCATCTCCATCCCCTCCCTCCCTCCCCCACCATCCCCTCCCTCCCTCTCCATCCCCTCCCTCCCCATCTCCTCCCTCACCATCCCCTCCCTCCCCATCTCCTCCCTCACCATCCCCTCCCTCCCTCTCCATCTCCTCCCTCTCCAACCCCTCCCTCCATCTCCATCCCCTCCCTCCCTCCCCCACCATCCCCTCCCTCCCTCACCAACCCCCCCCTCCCTCTCCATCCCCTCCCTCCCGCCCCCACCATCCCCTCCCTCCCTCACCAACCCCTCCCTCCCTCCCTCCCCATCCCCTCCCTCTCCATCCCCTCCCTCCCTCCCTCCACATCCCCTCCCTCCCTCCCTCCCCATCCCCTCCCACCCTCCCTCCCTCCCCATCCCCTCCCTCCCTCTCCCACCATCCCCTCCCTCACCATCCCCTCCCTCCCTCTCCATCCCTCCCTCCCTCCCCATCCCCTCCCTCCCTCTCCATCCCCTCCCTCCCTCCCTCCCCATCCCCTCCCTCTCCATCCCCTCCCCTTCCCAGTTCTCCCACCAGCCTTACTGTCTCCGACTACATTTCATCTGTTTGGTTTGTTGTTACCTTCTCCCAACAAACAATGATCTATTCTACATTTGCCTTGATCTCCATGAACTTTGTTGTTTTCACACCGTAGACTTCCTTATCTATACACTTCCTTATCTATGTACCGCCCACTCCCCTGACATCAGTCTGAAGAAGGGTCTCGACCCGAAACATCACCCATTCCTTCTCTCCAGAGATGCTGCCTGACCCGCTGAGTTACTCCAGCATTTTGTCTCTACCTTCGATTTGAACCGGCATCTGCAGTATTTTTGTTTCATTACAACATTCAGGTTTGTTAGACAAATGGGAGATTGGTTTTATAATTAACAAGGTGCACAAGGTTAAAGATAACTCTGGAGAAAGACAAAGATGAACGGCTAGAGACATTGATGAAGAATGAATTATTTCAAAGATGCATTCCCATTCTGTCGTGAGAATTAAAAAATGCTCGTTGTGCTGTGAATCTTTGAAACACTTTGGGTTTTCTCAGAGTGTTATCCAGTGCGTAATGTTAAGGCTTTGAATAAACCGACTTGTTGGAGAAACTCACCGCTGTTCTATGAGATGTTTTATTCTGTGTCTGTTCCTGTCTGTGATGGACCCCACATGAAGCTAGATTCAAGTACAAGTGAAATACAAAATGCCCTCTGATCGTATACTCACGTCATTGCCCTCCACCTCAAAGGACTCGAACTGCAGGGAAATGCGATACTGCGTTGGTGCCACCACCTGCCAGACGCAGTTCTTGTTGGGTGGGTATTCTTTGGGCCAGCCGGGGCTGGTTATGGAGCCGTTGAGCTTGGTCAGGAAGCCACCACACGCAGCTGCAGTTGGCAAAGCAGAAATTGGATGATACACCATCGGTGGTGCCTCAGGTGAGGTGATCTTCCAGGGTGCGCAGATACAGCCCAATTATACAGCACTAGGAAGGTCTAGCAATGAACACTGGACACTGAAGGCTTGGCATTCATTTATTATTCTGTTTCTTTATGGATTTTAATCTTTCCCTCCCAATTCATTCATCTTATCAAAACGTGTAAGATTATTAAGGGGTTGGACACGTTAGAGGCAGGAAACATGTTCCCAATGTTGGGGGAGTCCAGAACAAGGGGCCACAGTTTAAGAATAAGGGGTCGGCCATTTAGAACTGAGATGAGGAAAAACTTTTTCAGCCAGAGAGTTGTGAATCTGTGGAATTCTCTGCCTCAGAAGGCAGTGGAGGCCAATTCTCTGAATGCATTCAAGAGAGAGCTAGATAGAGCTCTTAAGGATAGCGGAGTCAGGGGGTATGGGGAGAAGGCAGGAACGGGGTACAGATTGAGAATGATTAGCCATGATCACATTGAATGGCGGTGCTGGCTCAAAGGGCCGAATGGCCTCCTCCTGCACCTATTGTCTATTATCTCGGCTCTCAGCTCCAAGCTATTATTCCCAACTCTTCCGATTCCTCCCTGCACTCCTGCACCCACCCACTTTCCAAATCTATCCTTGATCGGACTTTAGACGCAAAATGCTGGAGTAACTCAGCGGGTCAGGCAGCATCTCGGGAGAGAAGGAATGGGTAAGGTTTCTTATGGTGTCTCGACCCGAAACGTCACCCATTCCTTCTCTCCCGAGATGCTGCCTGACCCGCTGAGTGACTCCAGCATTTTGTGTCTACCTTCGATTTTAACCAGCACCTGCAGTTCTTTCCTACACTTGATCGGACTTTGCTGGCTTTACCTTGCACTGAACGTTATTTCCTTATCATGTATCTATGCACTGTAAACGGCTCGATTGTAATCATGTACGGTCTTCCTGTTGACTGGATAGCACGCAACAAAAGTTTTTTACTGCACCTCAGACAGTAAATTAACTGAATAACGTTTCTCATCAGTACAACCTTAGGCCGCAGCAGTGCAGTGATGTTTATGTTCCCCAGACTGGCAACCACGCAGTTCAGGGAAAGCACCAGTGCTGCTCCTTCCCTGACCTGCAGGAGCACGATTGTAACAGGGTGCTTTTATACGTTCAATGAGACCACAGGTAGGGGTTGCCAACTATCTCACTCCCAAATACGAGACAAGATGTCGTTACCGCCCCCGCGCCCCGCGTGACCTCACCCAGCCAGCGGCCAGTGCTCCCGCTCCACCAATGGCCGCCCAGGCCGCGAGGCGGGTTGCTATGCAACCTCCGTTAAACGAACACACTCCATTAGCCTACACTGTCCCGGCCTTCAGCGGCCCCCGGGCCTAATACGGGACAAGGGCGGTCCCGTACGGGGCAAGCCAATTTAGCCCAAAGTACGGGATGTCCCGGCTAATACGGGACAGTTGGCAACCCCTAACCACAGGATCCCAGTTACTTGGCCAACCGAACCCATGGGTCACCACATTGACTTTAGAGATACAGCGTGGAAACAGCCCACTCCAGCCCACTGGGTCCATGCCGACCAGCGATCACCCTGTACACACCAGCACTATCCCGCACACTGGGGACAATTTACAAATTATACCAGCCAATTAACCTGCACGTCTTTGGAGTGTGGGAGGAAAACCCGAGCTCCCGGTGAAAGCCCACAGTCACGGGGAGAACGTGCAAACTCCGTACAGTCAGCACACGTGGTCAGGATGGAACCCGGGTCTCTGGCGCTGTGGAGCAGCAGCTCAACCGCTGCGCCACCGTGCCGCCTAAGACCTAGTCCTTTAGGGGGTCTCATCAACGTACACCTTCCCCACGGTCACCCTCTCCACAAAAGCGCCCCGTTATGAATTCACATTCCGTTACGTTTCTGGGTGACGGCTCAGTCTTACCTTCACAGCTCCGTTTGTCGTTGGCGAGTTCGTAGCCGGGATCGCAGGCACATTTGTAGCTGCCCAGAGTGTTGACACAGCGCTGCTCACACCCTCCGTTGTCCGGCCTGGAACACTCGTCCACCTCTGCAGCAAGGACACAGAGGTCAGTGGCCGCAGTAACCGCGCAGAGCCCCTCACTGATTCCACACCCACCGCCAAAGCACAGCAAGGCACACTGACATACCCAGGGCACACGCAGGTACACACATTCACACACCCACACGTGTGCATAAACACACACACATGCACACCCACACACACACAACTCCTTTTCCCATTCCCAGACTGACCTTATTGGCCTGGACCTCCTCCATTGCCAAAGGAAGGCCACATGCAAACTGGAGGAACAGCACCTCATACTGAATGTGCAGGAAAGAACTGCAGATGCTGGTTTAAATCAAATGTAGACACAGAATGCTGGAGTAACTCAGCGGGACAGGCAGCATCTCTGGAGAGAAGGAATGGGCCACGTTTCGGGTCTAGACCCTTCTTCAGACTGATGTCAGGGGAGTTGGCGGTACAGAGATAAAATCTACATTTCTACATAAAATCTACATTTTATCCCAGCACTGCCCCCTCCCCTGACATCAGTCTGGGCCTCCACTGCCTTCTGTGGCAGAGAATTCCACAAATTAAGAATGTAAGAATAAGGGGTAGGCCATTTAGAACGGAGATGAGGAAAAACTTTTTCAGTCAGAGTTGTGAATCTGTGGAATTCTCTGCCTCAGAAGGCAGTGGAGGCCAATTCTCTGAATGCATTCAAGAGAGAGCTAGATAGAGCTCTTAAGGATAGTGGAGTCAGGGGGTATGGGGAGAAGGCAGGAACGGGGTACTGATTGAGAATGATCAGCCATGATCACATTGAATGGCGGTGCTGGCTCGAAGGGCTGAATGGCCTACTCCTGCACCTATTGTCTATTGTCTAAATTCACAACTTTCTGGGTGAAAAAGTTTCTTCTCACCTCAGTTCTAAATGGCCTTTTATTCTTAGACTGTGTCCCTGGTTCTGGACTCCCCCAACATTGGGAACATTTTTCCTGCATCTAGCTTGTCCAGTCCTTTTATGATTTTATACATCTCTATAAGATCCCCTCTTATCTTTCTAAACTCCAGTGAATACAAGCCTAGTCTTTCCAATCTTTCCTCATATGACAATCCCTCCATCCCAGGGATTAACCTGGCGAACCTAGGCTGCACTGCCTCAATAGCACGGATGTCCTTCCTCAAATTAGGTGACCAAAACTGCACACAGTTTTACTCTGAGGCTGTGCCCTCTGGTCCTAGACTCTCACGCTGGTGGAAACATCCTCTCCACATCCACTCTGTCCAGGCCTTTCTCTGCGTGTGTACGGGATCTCCCCGTGCTATTGAGGGCGTGCAGCGTAGGTTCACCAGGTTAAATCCCGGAATGGCAGGACTGTCATATGTTGAAAGCCTGGAGCGGCTAGGCTTGTATACATTGGAATTTAGAAGGATGAGAGGGGATCTTATCGAAACATATAAGATTATTAAGGGGTTGGACACGTTAGAGGCAGGAAACACGTTCCTGATGTTGGGGGAGTCCAGAACCAGGGACCACAGTTTAAGAATAAGGGGTAGGCCATTTAGAACTGAAATGAGGAAAAACCTTTTCAGTCAGAGAGTTGTGAATCTGTGGAATTCTCTGCCTCAGAAGGCTGTGGAGGCCAATTCTCTGAATACATTCAAGAGAGAGCTAGATAGAGCTCTTAAGGATAGCGGAGTCAGGGGGTATGGGGAGAAGGCAGGAACGGGGTAGTGATTGAGAATGATCAGCCATGATCACATTGAATGGCGGTGCTGGCTCGAAAGGCCGAATGGCCTCCTCCTGCACCTATTGTCTATTGTTTATTGTCTATTGATCGGGTACTTGCTGACGGTGGCAAACATGCTGAGTAGATCTGATGTATTCTCTAATTGCAATTGCATGGTGAGAACCACCAGGACAGCAACTTCCAGCTTCCTCGAGTATGCTGTGGTGATATTAAGATTCCAGACCCACCACATCACTTGACTGTTGGAAGATCTGTGGTTTGCAAGGGAACACTGAACAGTGCTCAGTGAGCACTGAACAGTGTATGCATCATCAATGTACAATCCCACCCTCACCGTCGGGACTGAACAGATGTCTATTCAGCTGACCATGCTGAACGGTTTCGAAGGCTGACGGTCCACATTCCACTGCACTGCGGGCCAAACGCTCTGGGCTTCCCGTGAGTTATATCCGAACCTAAGATGTGGCAGTCCACGATTCTCACTTCATGACTCATGTGGTATCTGGAGCAGCTCATTTAGTGTCTGGAGTCGCTCTGCCAGGCCTTTCCATCCACGTAGAATCTCACCGCAACGGGTACAACCTGTGCTCCACACAGCTCCGTGTTACTGCAGCCAAGGGCATCTTGGACCAAGCCCAAGTGGGGAAGAGCAAACTAATTCAGGACTGCAAAGCTAGACACAAAATGCTGGAGTAACTCAGCGGGTCAGGCAGCTCCTCGGGAGAGAAGGAATGGGTGACGTTTCGGGTCGAGGCCCTTCTTCAGACTGATGTTCAGGGGAGAGGGAGACACAGAGGTAAGGAAGAGTAGGCTGTGAAAAGAAGACATCAAAGGGGATGTGGCTGAAGGAAAATGTGGAATAAGTCATTGTTCGCTCGGAGAAGGTAACAATGAGGCATCCAGAGATAAAATTTAATCAGGGGGACAGTTAGACAGGACAGAGAACTAGGAAGGGGAAGAGACGGAGAGAGCAGGCAAGTAAGGCTATGCATTGATTCTCCATCTCAATACCTTATTCCCCCCCTGCACCCACACCCTTGTTAACATCAGCGGTCACTGGAAGCGAGTGTGACTGTCCTCTCCATAGGGTGGGACGCCTGTGCGTGACTTTGTTTAACGTGGGGAGACTGGTGCACAGACAGCCACCACATGGCCCTTGACACATCTAGGTCAGGATCAAGTGGCATGGAGTCCAAGACGACCGGGGACCCTTGTACATGAGCCATGAACAATGAACTATGGAGAGCAGACCCACCTTTGAAGAAGTTTGCAGAGAAGCCAGCTTTGTTGATGGAGCCGTCAGACACAAACTTCATCCACAGTTTGTTGGAGCTCGACTTGATGTCGTCAGGTTTATCATAACCACAATAACGACCGATCAGAGGGCTGTCTTCCGAGCTCCCATCACGCACCTCCAGGTAGTCATAGGCACAGCTATCGTGCCTCTCAATCTGCAGTGGAGAAATATGATTTAGTTACGTTGAGTTTCATTTGGAGATACGGCATGGAGATATGGCCAACCAGCAATATGGCCAACCCGTGCACTAGTCCCACCCTACACACCAGCGGCAGTTTTACAGAAGCCAATTAACCGACAAACCTGGAATGTGGGAAGAAACCGGAGCACCCGGAGAAAACTCACGCAGGTCACAGGGAGGATGTACAAACTCTGTACAGACAGCGCCCGTAGTCAGGATCGAACCCGGGTCTCTGGCGCTGTAAGGCAGCAACTCTACCAGTGCGATACCGTGCCACCCTGACTGGATGCATAGAACAAACGGCTCCAGGTGAGAGTGCATTCCTCATTAATTTGAGGTGGTGAGTATTCATAGGTAGATGGAGGGAGTGTAAAACAGTGCCCGACATCATGGGGTTAATTGACTGGGTAAATGTAAAAATTGTCCCTAGTGTGTGTAGGATAGTGTTAATGTGCGGGGATCGCTGGGCGGCACGGACCCGGTGGGCCGAAGGGCCTGTTTCCGCGCTGTATCTCTAAAAAATAAAATCTAAAAATTCCCTCAAGACCAACCCCACCTACTACTAAGGGTTCTGTGACAGAAATCCCCTGAGAACCATTCTCCAACTCTGGGCAAAACACCAAAAGAAATTTCAACAGAAGAAAGACACAAAATGCTGGAGTAACTCAGCGGGACAGGCAGCATCTCTGGAGGGAAGGAATGGGTGACGTTTCGGGGAGTGGAGACCCTTCTTCAGACACATCACCAATTACAATGCATCATAAACAAAGGGGGGAAAAAATGGTATCGTGTTGAGGATTGTATCAATCGGTGGCCTTGTTTCCAGCTGGGGTTTGGGGGAAGAGTGGCTGTAATTTGACAGTGCTTTACATTGGGATTGAATGTGAAACAGTTCAAAATTTGGATCTGCAAACTCGACGGAGAAGCTAAGGTCTGAGAACGGGATTAGTCACTGGTTAATGGGAGAAAACATTCAAAGGCATGACCCAGACAGGGAATAAAAACAGCTTTTTTCCACGAGCAGTAGCTCAGCTCAACAACCAAACATCTGTCGCCTCCATTTGCTCTGGTATTTTATTTCATTCTTCACACGTGTAAATGATAACACTTTGTTCGTCATTGTTTACTGTATGTCGTGTTGTTACTTGTGAGCAAAGCTCCAAGGCACATTCCTTATATGTGTATTTATTCACAAAATGCTGGAGTAACTCAGCAGGTCAGGCAGCATCTCAGGAGAGAAGGAATGGGTGACGTTTCGGGTTTCAGACTGAAGAAGGGTCTCGACCCGAAACGTCACCCATCCCTTCTCTCCTGAGATGCTGCCTGACCTGCTGAGTTACTCCAGCATTTTGTGAATAAACACCTTCGATTTGTACCAGCATCTGCAGTTATTTTCCTATACTTCCTTGTATGTGTACATACTTGGCGAATAAAATGTATTCAGTTCAATTCAATGGTTAGCAGTTCAAGAAACTATGTCCACGTTGCAAGGAAAAAAATGTTTTTAAGGCACAAAAGCCAAAAGTGATTCACCCGTGGTTGACCAGAGGAACTCGACACATACTTCCTAGCTTTGAGCAGCGGAATTGAAGGCATCCTGGGTTCATGTTGGGAGGATGGCTGGCTGGCTGGCGACAATGTGACTCTTACAGAAACATAGAAAACAGGTGCAGGAGGAGGCCATTTGGCCCTTCGAGCCAGCATCACCATTCATTGTGATCATGGCTGATCATCCACAATCTGTAACCCGTGCCTGCCTTCTCCCCATATCCCTTGATTCCACTAGCCCCTAAAGCTCTATCAAACTCTCTTTTAAATCCATCCAGTGAATCGGCCTCCACTGCCCTCTGTGGCAGAGAATTCCACAAATTCACAACTCTCTGGGTGAAACTCCACAAATTCACAACTCTCTGGGTGAAATTCCACAAATTCACAACTCTCTGGGTGAAACTCCACAAATTCACAACTCTCTGGGTGAAAAAGATTCTTCTCACCTTAGTTTTAAATGGCCTCCCCTTTATTCTTGGACTGTGTGGCCCCTGGTTCTGGACTCTCCCCCCCAACATTGGGAACATTGTTCCTGCATCCAGCTTGTCCAGTCCTTTTGGACTCGTCAGTCCAAAGCATGCACCCAACTAATAAAGGGGATCCGTAGAATCAGAATCAGAATCAGAATTACCTTTATTATCATCCAAAAAAACCAAGTCCTTTGGACGAGATTTCGTCACCCACAGTCCAACAATAAGAGCAATAAAATAAGCAATTACACACACAACCACAAACCAACACAAAACAAAAAAAAGAAACATCCATCACAATGAGTCTCCTCCAGTCACCTCCTCACTGTGATGGAAGGCCAGAATGTCTCTTCTCTTCCCCTGCCGTCTTCTCCCGCGGTCAGGATGTTGTAGTTGCCACGTTCCAGGCCGCGCCGGACGGTGAAAGGTCCGCAGCGGGCCGACCCAAGCCCCGCGATCCGGGGCGGGTGAAGACCCTGCCGCTGCACGTCGGGGCAGTCGGGGCTCCCGACATTGAAGCCCCCGCTGGGCGGAGAAAAATCCCGCGGCCTATTCCAGGAGGCCGCGCTGGACGGTGAAAGGTCCGCGGCGGGCCGACCCAAGCCCCACGATCCGGGGCGGGCGAACACGCTGCCGCTGCCGGAGCTCCCGATGTCGGCCCCCACCCAGTGGGCTGCGAGCTTCCGACGTCCACGCGACCCGCGCCGAAGCCTCCGGAGGCGAGTCGCAGCCGCTCCCGCAGCATCCGAAGGCAGCCAGCTCCGCAGATGGTAAGTCCGGTCCGCAGGCTCTGCGAACCAGAGCCCCAGGTGGTCCCAGCTGGAGGCCGCCAGCTCCAGGAGTTTGGCCGATGGTAGGCCGCAGCGTGAACGGAGACACCACCCAGAAAACAAAGGTCGGGTCTCCGTTCGGAAGGGACAATTTTACGGTCCCCCCCCCCAACACATAGTACACAACCACAAAAAACACTACATCACATCTAAACAATAGACAATAGACAATAGACAATAGACAATAGGTGCAGGAGTAGGCCATTCAGCCCTTCGAGCCAGCACCGCCATTCAATGCGATCATGGCTGATCACTCTCAATCAGTACCCCGTTCCTGCCTTCTCCCCATACCCCCTCACTCCGCTATCCTTAAGAGCTCTATCCAGCTCTCTCTTGAAAGCATCCAACGAACTGGCCTCCACTGCCTTCTGAGGCAGAGAATTCCACACCTTCACCACTCTCTGACTGAAAAAGTTCTTCCTCATCTCCGTTCTAAATGGCCTACCCCTTATTCTTAAACTGTGGCCCCTTGTTCTGGACTCCCCCAACATTGGGAACATGTTTCCTGCCTCTAATGTGTCCAATCCCCTAATTATCTTATACGTTTCAATAAGATCCCCCCTCATCCTTCTAAATTCCAGTGTATACAAGCCCAATCGCTCCAGCCTTTCAACATACGACAGTCCCGCCATTCCGGGAATTAACCTAGTGAACCTACGCTGCACGCCCTCCATAGCAAGAATATCCTTCCTCAAATTTGGAGACCAAAACTGCACACAGTACTCCAGGTGCGGTCTCACCAGGGCCCGGTACAACTGTAGAAGGACCTCTTTGCTCCACACCACAACCAAGACAAAAAACAACAACAAAACACAAAGACAAACGGACCGCAGGTAAGCCGCAGCTGCCCGGGCAACGCCGCCATTTTAGAAAGGGGATGCCTTACCTCAAACGACTGAAAGGTCAGTCCCACGTGGAAGGTGTCGGAGACTCTGATCCTCCAGATGCAGACCTTAGAGGGGCGGTAGTCGTCGGGGTAGTTGGGAGACTGGATCTGCCCCAGATCTTTGCTGATGTCCCCCCCGCAGATGGCTGGCGTTGAGAGGAGACATAAATGGAATAAACTGAGCGCTTATCGTGTGACGTCACGTCACTGAAATCAATAACTACAGCATTCACAGCTAAATGACCACCAGCCAAAGCTCCAGGCAACGAAGATTGAAAACAGGGTGGTGAATCTGTGGAACTCATTGCCACAGACGGCTGTGGAGGCCAAGTCAGTGGCAGAGATAGATAGATTCTTGATTCGGCCCATTAAGTCTACTCCGCCATTCAATCATAATAATAATAATAATAATAATGCATTACATTTATATAGCGCTTTTCATACACTCAAAGACGCTGTACAGGGATTTAGAGAACATAGGGAAGTGAATAAACAGATAAATAAGTAAACGAACGGAGAAAGGAGACAGAAGGTGAGGTGACCTTCAGTGGTTGAAGGCAGTACTGAACAGGTGAGAGTTCAGTGATGTTTTGAATGTGGTGAGTGTGGAGGAGTCTCTGACGGTTTGGGGTAGTGAGTTCCATAGGGTGGGAGAAAGCCCTGTCCCCCCAGGATCTGAGTTTGGTCCGGATGTTGGGGGATAGGAGATTGGCAGCGGCAGAGCGGAGGGTGCAGGTGGGAGTGTGCCTGTGGAGGAGGTCGGTCAGGTAGGATGGGGCCAGGTTATGGAGGGCTTTGTAGGTCATGAGGAGGATTTTGTACTGGATTCTCTGGGGGATGGGGAGCCAGTGGAGTTTGTAAAGGACGGGGGTGATATGGTCACGGATCGGGGTGTGGGTGAGTAGACGGGCAGCGGAGTTTTGAATGTATTGAAGTTTACTGACCATGGCTGACCTATCTCTCCCTCTCAACCCCATTCTCCTGCCTCCTCCCCATAACCCCTGACACTCGCAGGCAGCATCTCTGGAGGACATGGATGGGTGACGAAAGACAATAAGTGCTGGAGTAACTCAGCTGGTTGGTTAGGCAGCGTCTCTAGAGAACATGGATAGGAGACGTTTCAGGTTGGGTCTGTTCTTCTGACTGTTCCCCAGCACTTTGTGTGTGTCTTGTACTGTAAAACGGCATCTGCAGTTCATTTTTGGACATTGATTTGCTCTTGGTCCCGTTTATTTTCTCAATCGGCCGCGTTTGTGGCGGCGCCTAACGGCTGCGGCTTGCTAGCAGTCTGTTCGTCTTTTTTCCTTTTTTTTTTGTTGTGTGTTGGTGTTGGGATGGTTTTTGTATTTTTTTTTGGTTGTGTATGTGTGGGGGGTGGTGGTGTGTGGGGGGTGGTGGTGTGTGGGGGGTGGTGGTGTGGGTGGGGGGGTGGTGGGGGGGTGGGGGAAACTTTTCTCTTCCTCACGGCGCGGGGTGCGGCTCGGCTGCGGGGCCTAACATCGCCCGGTGCGGCTTGGCCGCTGGACTTAACAGTGCCCGGTGTGGCTCGGCCGCGGGACTTTTCATCGCCTGGTGCGGCTCGGCTGCGGGACTTTACATCGCTGGTGCGGCTTGGCCGCTGGACTTAACAGTACCCAGTGCAGCTCGGCCGCGGGACTTTACATCGCCCGGTGCAGCTCGGCCGCGGGACTTTTCATCGCTGGTGCGGCTCGGCCGCGGGACTTAACATCGCCCGGTGCGGCTCGGCCACGGGACTTAGCTGCGCAAGGCTTGGTTGCGGGGCCTTTCATCGCCCGGCTCGGCCGCGAGACGTTTCAGCGCCCGGTGCGATTTGGCCGCGGGGACTTCCATCCCCTTGCGGGGACTGTGCGGGACGGTCGGGGATGAGCTGTCTGTCCGTGGGCGTGGGGAAGAGAGTGGAAATTTTGTTGCCTCCATCACA
Source organism: Rhinoraja longicauda (assembly GCF_053455715.1). NCBI lineage: Eukaryota > Metazoa > Chordata > Chondrichthyes > Rajiformes > Arhynchobatidae > Rhinoraja > Rhinoraja longicauda. The sequence goes on from NC_135988.1 coordinate 17,806,710, forward strand.
GTGAGGGGGTGTTTGGAGTCACTGTGATGGACGTTTGTGTTGGGGCTATGTGTCTTGTGTTCTTTTTTTCTATGACTGCTATGTAGTTTCGTTCGGTACTTCGGTACCGAATGACAAATAAAGCTCTGTTATACTGTTATACTATTATGTCCCTGCAGAATGACGGTCACGGTGACGGGCTTCACAGGACAGCGCAAGGACTGTGTTGGCCAGCAGAGGGAGATCCCGAGGTCTCTTGTGGCTTAATTGTATTGCAGGGTTAAACAAAGCCCTCTCTCCGAGGGGAATGCACAATTTAACATGGAAAGAGCTTTTGAAATTAACTTGTCCTGAATTCTTCCCTCCTCCACCTCCTCCCAACCCTATGTTGTAGTTCCAGCGGCAGCCCTGACCACATCAGCATCCATATCAGCGCAAGAGTTGCTGCCTTACTGGGCTTGCGGGCGCTGTCTGTGCGGAGTTTGTACGTTCTCCCCGTGCCCGCGTGGGTTATCTCCGAGATCTTCGGTTTCCTCCCGCACTCCAAAGACGTACAGGCTTGTAGGTTTATTGGCTTGGGTTTGTACACTTGGTATAACTGTGAATTGTCCCGAGTGTGTGTAGGCTTGTGTTAATGTGCGGGGATCGCTGGTCGGTGTGGACTCGGTGGGTCGAAGGGCCTCTTTCTGCGCTGTGTCTCTAAACTAAACTACCCTCCTTGCTGCCTCGGCAAGGCCACCAACATAATCAAGGACCAGTCTCACACCGGTTGGTCACTCCCTCGACTTCTACCAGGCAAGAGGTACAGAAGTTTGAAAATGCACACCTCCAGAATCAGGGATCGTTTCTTCCCAGCTGTAATCAGTCAACTGAACCATCCTCTCACCAACTAGAGAGCAGTCCTGACTTCCCATCTACCTGATTGGAGATCTTCAAACTATCTTCAATCAGACTTTACTAGACTTTGTCTTGCACAAAACATTATTCCCTGTATCTTGCATCCGTACACTGTGGACGGCCTGATTGTAATCATGTACAGTCTTTTCCTGGACAGGTTCTCCAGAGATGCGGACTGGCCTGCTGAGTTACTCCAGCACATCGTATCTTATCTTCAATGGAACTGTTCATTGATCACTCTGGCTGTAAGACTTTAGTGGCTGTGTGCGTAACTCTGGAATCTCTTCATCCACGTCCAGTCTCCGTGTCAAGAACAGATGCAGCCTGTGGACTCGTTGGGTTGTGTGAACCCTCGTCCAGCTGTGACTCCGTGGGTTTCTTGCCAACGAACATCTGCCGCAGGGCGTGAAGCTTACAGGCCAGAGCTTCCTCTGGGAGGCCCACTCCCTCAGCCGATTATCAGCAGAGTGCAAGTTAGCCTTCCATTGGCACATGTCCTGCCCCAGGAATTATCAATGGAAGTTACCAGTGAGTCCAGGGAGGAAGGGAGGCAGACACCAGCTGAGGGGTAGCATTATCCAAACATTAGATCAACACAACTCCCTTTAGGACAACACCCACCAAACCACAATCAAGTTTTAGTTTTGTAGGAAAGAAAACTGCAGATGCTGGTTTAAATCGAAGGTAGACACAAAATGCTGGAGTAACTCAGCGGGTCAGGCAGCTTCTCTGGAGAGAAGGAATGGGTGACGTTTCGGGTCGAGACCCTTCTTCAGACTGATGTCAGGGGATGGGGCGGGACTAAAAGTATTTCCCCTGACTGGTTAGCACGCAACAAAAGCTTTTCCCTGTACCTCAGTACACGTGACAATAAACTAAAACTGAAACGGATTTTTCTTTTACCAAAGTCATTTAAACTACAAACCTGCACACCTTTGGGATGGGAGAGAAAACCGGAGCAACTTCGGCCTACCGGGTCCGTGCCAACCAGCGGTCCCCGTACATTAACACTATCCCTCACCCACTAGGGCCAATTTTTACATTTACCAAGCCAATTGACCTACATACCTGCACGTCTTTGGAGTGTGGGAGGAAACCGAAGATCTCGGAGGAAACCCAGGCGGTCACGGGGAGAACGTACAAAATCCGTACGGACGGCGCCCGTAGTCGGGATCGAACCCGGGTCTCCGGCGCTGCATTGGCTGTAAGGCAGCAACTCTACCGCTGCGTCAGAAAAATAACATCTTTGCCTGTGGGATTCTCGTTGACACATGATTTAACCACAACGGCCTGTCTGAGGAAGGGTCTCGACCCGAAACGCCACCCATTCATTCCTTCTCCCCAGAGATGCTGCCTGTCCCGCTGAGTTACTCCAGCGCTTTGTGTCTGCCCTGATATCGCGCCTTTGCTGCAGTTACCTTCGTAGACGGCGGAGAAACCTTTGCCAACCCAGCTGCTGCTGCTTCGGAACTCAATCCACAGCCGGCTGTCCGTCGAGATGAGAGAAGGGGGAATTTTATCACCACAGAATCTACCTGGAAAACAGGACGTGTCAGAGACTGAATCATTTCACAAACGGATATGGAATATAACAACATGTTTCTCGTTCTCACCCTACAAACAGCTAACAAATGGCCTGTTTCCTTTATCATTGTTACTTTTTTTGCACATCTTTTAAAAAGTGTTCTTTATCTCTCCACATCGCCATCCATTTCTCTCATTTCCCTTATCCCGAACCAGTCTGAAGAAGGGTCTCGACCCGAAACCTCACCCATTCCTTCTCTCCAGAGATGCTGCCTGTCCCGCTGAGAACATGAGAAGCAGGCGTCACGGAGTCACTGGGAGATAGAGCATGGACACAGGCTCTTCGGCCTACTGAGCCCACGCTGGCCATCAAATCACCCCTTTACACTAATCCCGCACTAATCTGATCCAACTTTATTCTCTCCACATTACCAATTGCTCCAGATTCTAAATCTCGCCGGTACAAAAGGGGCAATTTACAGCAGTCAGTTAACATGCCAACCCACGTGTTTTAAGGAAGACCGGAGCACCCGGAGGAAACCCACGCGGTCACAGGGAGAACGTGCAAACTCCACACAGACAGCACCCGAGGCCAGGATCGAACTCGGGTTCCCAGGGCAGAGTGGTCAGCAGCTCAACAAGCTGAGCCACTGTGCTGCCCATCTCACCCTCCCAGTCTGCTCTGCCCCTCATCAAGACCGCAGCTGGTCTTCCACCTCAGTGGCCCCTTTCACACGTAACTTGACTTCCAAAATATCCAGACACGGATCCTACTCTGTTTTTAGTTCAATTGAGTTTGCACAACCCTCTGGGACAGAGAATGACAGAGGTCCACCACCCTCTGAATGAGGAAATATTTCCTCTTCTCATCCCCAGGGAGAAGACTAAGGTGAGAACAAGAAGGTTCAGCAGGGCAGAGAGAAACACAGTCAGGTCTGGGTTGTTCCTACCACGCAGTGATGCCTTCTTCCAGTACCCATCACGGACTTCCACGTAGTCGTACCAACACAGCCGGCTCCGGAATGTGTCCATGGCCGTGAAATTTAAAATAATCTGGAAGACAAAGATTATTTTGTAATCAGAGTAACTCAGCGGGTCAGGCAGCATCTGTGGAGAACATGGATAGGTAACGTTTCACAGAGTGCTGGAGTAACTCAGCGGGTCAGGCAGCATCTCTGGAGAGACGTAATGGGTGGCGTTTCGGTTCGAGACCCTACTTCAGAGTGGGTGACGTTTCGCGACAAAATCCCTCTTCAGAAAGGATCCTCAGAAGATCCTCAGAAGATCTTCAGAAGGGTCTCGACCCGAAACGTCACCCATTCCTTCTATCCAGAGATGCTGCCTGAGTTACTCCAGCATTTTATGTCCATCCTACGGCAGGGATGTCTCTGATTTGCAGCCTGGACTAGGAGTATTTACTGTTGCACCTCGACACTGTTTGCTGAAATCAGCCAAGGCTCTCGTCCAGGATTTTTCCCAACTCAGCTCAGATCTACACCATTCACTTCACAATGGAACTGGGGAACACAGAACAGTACAGCACAGGGACAGGTCCTTCAGCACACAATGGCTGCACCAAACATGATGCCATGATAAACTAATCTCACCTGCCTGCACATGATCCATATTCGTCCATTCCCAGCATATCCATGTGCCTATCTGAGAGCCCCTTAATTGTAACCATTACATCTGCCTCCACCACCATCCCTGGTGGCACATTCCAGGCACCAACCACTCTCCACGTCAAATAATCATGTTTGGAACATCTCCTTTCAACTTTGCCCCTCTTAACCCAGAGTAGGGGAATCAAGAACCAGAGGAGGTAGGTTTAAGATGAAGGGGGAAAAATTTAATGGGAACCTGAGGGGCAACCTTTTTTTACACAAAGGGTGGTGGGTGTTTGGAGCAAGCTGCCAGATGAGGTAGTTGAGGCAGGGACCATTGCAAAGTTTAAGAAACATTTAGACAGGTACATGTATAGGACAGGTGGGACTAGTGTAGATGGGGCATGTTGGTGCGTGTGGGCAAGGTGGGATGAAGGGCAATAGACAATAGACAATAGGTGCAGGAGGAGGCCATTCGGCCCTTCGAGCCAGCACCGCCATTCAATGTGATCATGGCTGATCATTCTCAATCAGTACCCCGTTCCTGCCTTCTCCCCATACCCCCTGACTCCGCTATCCTTAAGAGCTCTATCTAGCTCTCTCTTGAATGCATTCAGAGAATTGGCCTCCACTGCCTTCTGAGGCAGAGAATTCCACAGATTCACAACTCTCTGACTGAAAAGGTTTTTCCTCATCTCCGTTCTAAATGGCCTACCCCTTATTCTTAAAATGTGGCCCCTTGTTCTGGACTCCCCCAACATTGGGAACATGTTTCCTGCCTCTAACGTGTCCAACCCCTTAATAATCTTACACGTTTCAATAAGATCCCCTCTCACCCTGTTTCCACGCTGCATGACTCTATGAGCCATGCCTTCTAGTCTTTGACATTTCCACTCTGGGACCATCGACCCCATCTATAGCAGGATTCAAGAGATTCTTGTCACCACATTGAAGGGACGGTGGGACATTAAAGACAGTAGTTGGACTCAAAGTCAAGGACCCAAGATCAAGATAACATGACAGCAACCAGTTTCTATTATGCTCCTCTTTGTTAGCAGGTTCTGCCTTCCAGAGTGTGGAATAACCTGAAAAGTAGAGAGGAAACATTGCCACAGATGATTTTTTGTGTGAATGACTGTGTTGTCTCAACCCCGTCACTGAAGTAAACTATAGTCATGACTCATTGGGGTGGATTTCCGCTGGGATACTGACTGATCACTGAGCGTGGGACACCAGTTACTCTGTTTCTCCAAGGCACCAAGCCCTCTGGCAAATGGGAAGGCAGGAACGGAGAAGACAGATGACGATAGACAATGGACAATAGACAATAGACAATAGGTGCAGGAGGAGGCCATTCAGCCCTTCGAGCCAGCACCGCCATTCAATGTGATCATGGCTGATCATTCTCAATCAGTACCCCGTTCCTGCCTTCTCCCCATACCTCCCCCGACTCCGCTATCCTTAAGAGCTCTATCTAGCTCTCCCTTGAATGCATTCAGAGACTTGGCCTCCACTGCCTTCTGAGGCAGAGAATTCCACAGATTCACAACTCTGACTCGCTGACCCGCTGAGTTCCTCCAGCACTTTGTGCTTTTGCTCAAGATGCCAGCGTCTGTGGTCCCTCCCTGGGGCTGTACGTTATTCAGCGAACCAAGGAAATCATTGTGGCTCAGATTTGGAAACACTCCCTATGTGGGAGGATAGTCTGGGTTTGCAGTTATTACAGCCTGACTGTGTGGAGTTTGCAGATGTGTTCTGAGAATCACACATGGGTTCCAGGGTTGATAAACGTCCAATAACCTGGGATTGTGGGGGTGACAGTATCCTCATGGGGGTTGCCTGAAGAAGGGTCCCGACTAAGGTTGCCAACTTCCTCACTCCTAAATACGGGATAACGTCACCGCCCCGCGCCCCACGTGACCTCACCCAGCCAGCGGGAGCACGTGGCCGCTGGCTGGGTGAGGTCACGTGGGGCGCGGGGCGCGGGGCGGTGACGTCGCCCTTTGTCCCTTATTTGGGAGTGAGGAAGTTGGCAACCCTACCGATGCGGGGCAAGGGCGGTCCCGTACGGGACAAACTAATTTAGCCCAAAATACGGGATGTCCCGGCTCATACGGGACAGTTGGCCAACCCTAGTCCCGACCCGAAATGTCATCTGTCCATCCCCTCCACAGGTGCTGCCTGACCTGCTGAGTTCCTCCTGCACTTTGTGCTTTGCTCATGGTTCCAGCATCTGCAGTCTGGGAGGCCCCCATGGGGATGTACATTGTTCAACCAACCAAAAGCGGAAGACTCCTACCTTCTCTCCAGGAGTGACCGATATTCTCCACACACAATGTGTAAACGATGAATATCCATTTGGAAAACCAGGAGAAGAAAAGTTTCCCATGGAGTCTTGAAGGGTATCCCCACAGGCTGTTGGAACACAACAGAAAGACCTCTGTTATTCCTTGGTTTGAAACAAATATCTTTTTTGTCATTACTGTTAGGAAGCAGATACCAGATCCAGTCAGGTATCTGACCTGCAGGGGTTAACGGCCGAAGAATTGATTGCTAATCATTGTTATAGAAACATAGAAACATAGAAAATAGGTGCAGGAGGAGGCCATTCGGCCCTTTGAGCCAGCACCGCCATTCATTGTGATCATGGCTGATCATCCACAATCAGTAACCTGTGCCCAACCTCTCCCCATATCCCTTGATTCCACTAGCCCCTAGTTCTATCTAACTCTCTCTTAAATCCACCCAGTGATTTGGCCTCCACTGCCCTCTGTGGCAGAGAATTCCACAAATTCACAACTCTCTGGGTGAAAAAGTTCCTTCTCACCTCAGTTTTAAATGGCCTCCCCTTTATTCTTAGACTGTGTGGCCCCTGGTTCTGGACTCGCCCAACTTTGGGAACATTTTTCCTGCATTTAGTTTGTCCAGTCCTTTTATAATTTTATGTGTCTCTATAAGATCCCCCCTCATCCTTCTAAATTCCAGTGAATACAATTGTTATGAGCAGTTTATTTCTTCAGTAAATTTCTTGCGGGTCTGATGAGGTCGGACTTATTATTGTCTGCACCAAAAACTTAACTATTGCATTTACAGGATGGAGATTGACAACGTCATGATCTGGTGTCAAGACAACAACCTTTCCCTCAATGTCAGACGGACAATGGAGATATCACAATAATCAATCACAATAATACTTTATTAGCCAAGTATGTTTTTGCCGTACAGTCATAACAATAAAAAGCAGCAGGACACACAGAATACATGTTAAAATGAACATCCAGTGACTCCTCCACATTCCTCACAGTGATAGAAGGTGAAAAATAGTTCAATCTCCTCCCTTCTTTGTCCTCCAGCGGTCGGGGGCCTCGAACCTTCCGTAGTCGGGACGATCTTGACTCCCGTAGCCGGGGGTCGGGCCTTCCTCGTCGGGGCGATCCAGCTCCTGCATCGGTGGGGGGGGAGTTCTCAGCTCCCCCGTGCCGGACGATCTACCCCGGGTCGGGTCGACTTCAGGAAGCAAAGCAGTACACATACCCCAGCTTGCATTGAGGGTAAAGTAGAAATGGTTGAAGGCTTCAAATACCTAGGAGTAAATATCGCTTAGACCATACTGAAGTAATGGCCACAAGAGCACAGCAACGCCTCTACTTCCTTAGAAGGCTTCGGAAGGCTGGATAGAGCTCTTAAGGATAGCGGAGTCAGGGGGTATGGGGAGAAGGCAGGAACGGGGTACAGATTGAGAATGATCAGCCATGAACACATTGAATGGCGGTACTGGCTCGAAGGGCTGAATGGCCGTCCTCCTGTACCTATTGTCTATTGTCTATAAGTTCTGTATGTCCACAATAACTCTCACCACCTTCTACGCCGTGGAAAACATTTTATCGGGATGCATCACAGCGTGGTTTGGGAACAGCTCCATCCAAGGCCGCAAGAAATTGCAGAGAATTGTGGACACAGTCCAGACCATCACGCAAACCAACCTCCCTTCCATTGACTCCATCTACACCTCACGCTGCCACGGCAAGGCCAGCAGCCCAGACCATCACGCAAACCAACCTCCCTTCCATTGACTCCATCTACACCTCACGCTGCCTCGGCAAGGCCAGCAGCATCATCAAGGACCAGTCTCACCCCGGTCACCCCCTCTTCTCCCCTCTCCCATTAACGCAGGAGGTATAGACGTGTGAAAATGCACACCTCCAGATTCATGGACACTATCTTCCCAGCTATTATTGGGCAACTGAACCATTCTATCAACAACGGAGATGAGGAAGAACTTTTTCAGTCAGAGAGTGGTGAAGGTGTGGAATTCTCTGCCTCAGAAGGCAGTGGAGGCCAGTTCGTTGGATGCTTTCAAGAGAGAGCTGGATAGAGCACTTAAGGATAGCGGAGTGAGGGGGTATGGGAAGAAGGCAGGAACGGGGTACTGATTGAGAGTGATCAGCCATGATCGCATTGAATGGCGGTGCTGGCTCGAAGGGCTGAATGACCTACTCCTGCACCTATTGTCTATTGTCTATTGTCCTGAGCTGTTATCTACCTCATTGGGAATTATGAACTTGGATGCCAAGATCCAATACATAAATGCTGTTAAGGGTCTTGCTATTAGTTGTACATTTCCACATCTCAGATGAACACACTGCAAGTGACAGCGATGGATGCTGGCCGTTCTTTAAATATGCCTACCCAGATCATACAGCCAAAACAATCCTTCACCTTCAACACATCATGTTCTTTATGGAGTGATCCACCTAGTATGGACTGCCAGACTAAATAAATACAGGCAGTGGAAGCACAATCGCACGCGCGCTGTGGAACTGCGGGCCGCAAGTACTGTCAAGAGGCCGGGGGTAAGTGAGATCAGAACATTAGTCGGTCAAAGCAAACAACCGAGCAAGCTGGTGCCTGCGTCTGATCAGTGGAAGGAGGTAAATTAAAACAAGTGGTGAAGCCGCTGCAGATTCCAGGAAACTCCATTCTCCGTGAGGGAGGCAGAGATAGGCCAAGTATTTGACAAACGACAGCATCTGCCTGTCGCACCGAGCCAAGCATCTGGAGAGCACATGGGAAAACAGCTCAACCTGCCCCAGCTGCTGGCTGCACCTCGGCATCAGGAGGGCCGGGACGTGGGGGTCGGTGGGTGGGGGGGTTATCGAGTCAACTCAGCCACATCGCGGCATCGCATGCAAATCACAACTCTGTTCCATGGGTCCTGATCTCCTCGATTTGTGGCAGGGGTTCAGATGAGAGAGAGAGGAGGAGAGAACAGCAACATGCAGTGGAATCAGAAGTGGAAAAGCAAACAATGGCAGCAATGGACAAAATAATATTTTGGCCATTTTCTCTTCTCCCCAAAGAGCAGGATCTTGCAGGGAGTGATGATTGCACTGAAAGTGTCCGCACGCTACATCAGACACGAGGCAGGAATTCACCGGCATGTGGAGTTTGGCCGAGATATCCAGATCCCGCCCCACCTCACAACATCGCAATCCCTCACTTGTTAGATACCGTTTAGATACTTTTTAGGGTGAAACCAAGGAGGACCTTGGTTCCGATTGTGGATGATCAGCCATGATCACAATGAATGGCGGTGCTGGCTCGATGGACCGAATAGCCTCCTCCTGCACCTATTTTCTATGTTTCTATGTTTCAATCCTGACCACGGTTGCTGTCTGTATGGAGTTTGCACGTTCCCCCCGTGACCTGCGTGGGGTTTCTCCGGGATCTCCGGTTTCCTCCCACGCTCCAAAGAGGTCTATAAGGCTTGGTGTAATTGTAAGTTGTCCCGGGTGTGTGTGTAGGATAGTGTTCTGTGCGGGGATGGGGTGGGTGAGGGGCTGGGTAGGCGGGTGGAGTGAAAGGTAAGAACCAGACAAACTCTGCCCCTGTTCTGGCAGATGAGGGGGCTGGGGACGAGCGGAGAAGAACTACGGAGGATAACGGAGACTGGGGTGAGAGTGGAGCAAACAGGTTCTGTTGGGTCCACAATTACTCCTTAATAAATTTACAAACATACATACAATTCAAGGGATGAACAGGCGATTCCACCAGAACCGTGTTTCACACATTACACAGGCACACAGATGAGAAAGTCATAGAGACACTCAGCATGGAAACAGACCTACAGGCCAGTGTGTGCAAGCTGACCAAGATGCCCCATCTGCGCTAGCTAGGGTCGCCAACAGTCCCGTATTAGCCGGGACATCCCGTATTTTGGGCTACATTAGTTTGTCCCGTACTTGTCCCATATTAGTAGGGTTGCCAACTTCCTCACTCCCAAATAAGGGACAAAGGGTGACGTCACCGCCCTGCGCCCCAGTGACCTTACCCAGCCAGCGGCCACGTGCTCCCGCTCCACCAATGGGGCCGCCCGGGCGGGGTGAGGTCATGTGGGGCGTGGGGCGGTGACATCACCTTTTGTCCCTTATTTGGGAGTGAGGAAGTTGGCAACCCTAATGCTAGCCTCATCTGATTTGCCCTTCTACTGACACAGAGTGCTGGAGTAACTCAGCGGGTCAGGCAGCATCTCTGGAGAACATGGATAGATGATGTTTCGGGTTGGGACAATAGGCAATAGACAATAGGTGCAGGAGTAGGCAATTCGGCCCATCGAGCCAGCACCACCATTCAATGTGATCATGGCTGATAATTCTCAATCAGTCCCCCGTTCCTGCCTTCTCTCCATACCCCCTGACTCCGCTATCCTTAAGAGCTCTATCTAGCTCTCTCTTGAATGATTCTTCAGGTTGATGGGGGGGGGGAATCTGGAAGAGAGGTGGATGCAGGCCAAAGCCTTGCAAGGCAACTGATAGCTGGATACAGGTAAGCAGGAGATAGATACAAAATGCTGGAGTAACTCAGCAGGCCAGGCAACATCTGTGGAGAACATGGATAGGTGACGTTTCACAGAGTGCTGGAGTAACTCAGCGGGTCAGGCAGCATCTGTGGAGAACATGGATAGGTGACGTTTCAGGATCCCTCTTCAGAGTGAAGGAACCCTCTCCCTCTACAAACTATCTGAAGAAGGGTCCTGACCCAAAATGTCACCTATCCATGTTCTCCAGAGATGCTGCCTGACTCACATGGTTACTCCAGCACTTTGCATCTTTTTTTTGTAAACCAGCATCTGCAGTTCCTTTTATCCACATCTTGCCCTTTCTACAGACTGTGGACACCACCGAATCCACACAAGAGGGCATTGTCAGAATCCATCAGGAATAAAGTGCATTTAATAGGAGGAAGGATTTAAGAACCAGTCCCCCCCCCCCCCATTAGCACGACTTGGCACTTAGCTCATCGTGTAACTCTATGCAAGAGTTATAAATCTAACGAGGCGCGATTTTGTAGAAGGGGACCAGCCAGTTGCTTATTAACCTCTGAGGGTACAAACAATCCCGAAATGAAAACTGGGTCAGCGTCAGTCTGCAGCTGCCAGCGGACTTTTATTGCTGACTCGGCTTAACTGGAGAAGGTAATGAAAAACATATTGGGAATACCAAATACTCCTGCCAGTCAGTGACCCTTGCCACGGTTTCATTGCAGAGGAGTAGACAGAGTGCTCACATGGAGTGAACAAGATCACTGCCTTTACACGGGGCTTTTCTTTGTAACAGTACGTGCTGTTAAAGCTTTACGAGCACGTCTAATAAGTTCAAGACTAGATTGATGTACAGTAGCTGGGGTTGCCAACCTCCTCGCTCCCAAATACGGGACAAAGGGTGACGTCGCCGCCCCGCGCCCCACGTGACCTCACCCAGCCAGCGGCCACGTGCTCCCGCTCCACCACTGGCAGCCGCTGTTCTCCGGAGATGCTGCCTGACCCGCTGAGTTTCTCCAGCACTCTTCGAAGTCTGAAGAAGGGTCTCGACCCGAAACGTCACCCATTCCTTCTCTCCCGAGATGCTGCCTGACCCGCTGAGTTACTCCAGCATTTTGTGTCTACCTGCTTATTCTTGTATTTGTTCACGGCATTCAGAGAAACAGAGAAACCTACTGCACACGAGATCATTGTGCCTGTGCTAGTTCTTCCAAAGAGCTTTCGAGTTACTCCCAAGATAGACACGAAATACTGGAGCAACTCAGCGGGACAGTCAGCATCTCCGGAGAGAAGGAACGGGTGACGTTTCTGGTCGAGACCCTTCTTTAGACCTTTCTAGTTACTCCACTCCCTCCAACCTATCCTCAAAGCTCTGCATATTTTCCCCCCCCTTTTGAAGAAAATGTAGCAGAATTTCAAAAGCTCCCCCTCAATCTGCACACACCATCCATCAGAACCACAGATGTCTACAGCAACTCAGTGCTTTCAAAGAAAACCTCTTGGACTACGTTTTCTATTACTAAACTCAATTCCCAACCAAATGTTTAACCCGTTGTTTGCCTCCTCCATGGCGGTTCTTGCTCTCTGCATGTCTCACTGTGTTGATACGTGGCAGTGAATTCACTCTGCTGCACACGGTGGGAAACCACCATGAACCAAAACCAAAGAGCTTAGTTTAGTTTAGTTTAGAGACACAGTGTGGAAAGAGGCCCTTCGGCCCACCGGGTCCGCGCCGACCAGCGATCCCCGCACATTAACACTATCCTACACCCACTAGAGACAATTTTTACATTTACACCAAGCCAATTAACCTACAAACTTGCACGACTTTGGAGTGTGGGAGGAAACCGAAGATCTCGGAGAAAACCCACGCAGGTCTCGGGGAGAACGTACAAACTCCATACAGACAGCACCCGTAGTCAGGTTGGAACCCGGGTCTCCGGTGCTGCAAGCGCTGTAAGGCGGCAACTCTACCGCTGCGCCACCGTGCCGCACACTAATTTTAACCAAATGTTTAACCCGTTGTTTGCCTACGTGGGGTGGCTCTTGGTCTCTGCATGTATCACTGTGTTGATACGTGGCAGTGACTTCACTCTGCTCCACACTGTGGAGTACCAACATGAGCTCCCGCATTCACGAGAGAGCTAGATAGAGCTCTTAAGGTTAGCAGAGTCAGGGGGTATGGGGAGAAGGCAGGAACGGGGTACTGATTGAGAATGATCAGCCATGATCACATTGAATGGCGGTGCTGGCTCGAAGGGCCAAAGGGCCTCCTCCTGCACCTATTGTCTATTGTCTATTGAACCAAAGAGTTCGGGTACTGGCAACTCTGTCTCTACAACGCTCTCCAAACCCACTGATAGGACAAGTGTTCTCTCACAACTCAGCACCCACTCCACATCCCATATCCCCAACAGTGGCACTTATTACAGACACAAAATGCTGGAGTAACTCAGCGGTTCAGGCAGCATCTCTGGAGAGAAGGAATGGGTGACGTTTCTGGTCGAGACCCTTCTTCACGTCACCCATTCCTTCTCTCCAGAGATGCTGCCTGAGCCGCTGAGTTACTCCAGCATTTTGTGTCTGTCTTCGTTGTAAACCAGCACCTGCAGTTCCTTCCTAAACGGTCGCACCTATTACGCACAATGAGCTCCAGAGCAAGTGCCCATCACGTACAGGCCCAGCATCAGGGTCCTGAGGCAGACACCACCTTGAGTGTTCTCAGACCAAGAGTGCACACGCAGAGGGAAGGGAAGATGCAAGGATATTCTCAAAGCCCGAAAACCGTGACCTCCAGGTTCAAGAACAGCTTCTTCCCAGCAACCATCAGGCTCTTGAACACCACACAATACTAACCTCGCCGACACAGGGACATCTTCAAAGCTCTTTGTCTTTACTTGCACTTGTTGTTGTTCGTCCTTCGGGTTGGAAGATGACCATGGCTTCACTTTCAGTTGGAGGATTGGTGACTGTGCCAATCCGGGCCCGGAAGGCACGCCCACACGTAGGACACAAGTGGATGGGTGCTGCAGTGGAAGTGGAGGTAGCCCGGGCCTTGCGCGCGGTGCGTTTCCTCTGGGCCTCTGCAGTGCGTCTGTTCTCTGCTGCACGGGCTCCTGTGGTGAGCTTGCTACGCCATGTTGGACGGTCCAGAGCAAGAGACTCCCAAGTGCTGAGGTTGATGTCCAAGTCTTTGAGGGACACTTTGAGGCAGTCCTTAAACCGTTTCTTCTGTCCTCCTACTGAGCGCTTGCCCTGACACAGTTCTCCATACAGAAGCTGTTTTGGCAGTCGACTCTCGGGCATTCTGACAACATGGCCTGCCCATCTGGCTTGGGCTTTCCGTAGGAGGGTGTGGACGCTGGGGATTCCGGCACGTTCCAGGACCTCTGTGTCGGGAATTTTGTCCTGCCACCTGATGTGAAGGAGTCTGCGTAGGCAGCTCAAGTGAAAGTGGCTGAGCTGTTTGGCATGTCTGCTGTAGACAGTCTAGGTCTCACTGGCCCCGACACTCATCTTCAAAGCTCTTTGTCTTTGCTTGCACCATTATACTTACCTTGTGTTATGGTCATTAATTTATTGTATTATCATTATTAGATATTGATTGATTTAAAAAAAATTAGTATTGTCTTTTATATTGTCTTTAATATTGTCTTTTTACCTATTTTTAATATTGTCTTTTTACCTTACTAATGTCATTTTTTATCTTATTTATCCTTGGAATATTATTGCTGAGGTGACCCGTTGTCTTGTCAAATACATTACCTTTGACCCTGTGCCAACCTACATATGACAAATAACATTTATTATTATTATTATTATTATTTGGTCTCCTAATCTGAGGAAAGACATTCTAGCCTTAGAGGGAGTACAGAGAAGGTTCACCAGATTGATCCCTGGGATGGCGGGACTTTCATATGAGGAAAGACTGGATAGACTAGGCTTATACTCACTGGAATTTAGAAGACTGAGGGCGGATATTATTGAAACATATAAAATTCTTAAGGGGTTGGAGAGGCTAGATGCGGGAAGATTGTTCCCGATGTTGGGGAAGTTCAGAACCAGGGGACACAGCTTAAGGATAAGGGGGAATGAATCACCCTTCTTCATGGCTGATCATTCTCAATCAGTACCCCGTTCCTGCCTTCTCCCCATACCCCCTGACTCCGCTATCCTTAAGAGCTCTATCCAGCTCTCTCTTGAATGCATTCAGAGAATTGGCCTCCACTGCCTTCTGAGGCAGAGAATTCCACAGATTTACAACTCTCTGACTGAAAAAGTTTTTCCTCATCTCAGTTCTAAATGGCCTACCCCTTATTCTTAAACGGTGGCCCCTTGTTCTGGACTCCCCCAACATTGGGAACATGATTCCTGCCTCTAACGTGTCCAACCCCTTAATAATCTTATACGTTTCGATAAGATCTCCTCTCATCCTTCTAAATTCCAGTGTAACAATGGCCTGTTTCCTTTATCATCGTCACTTTTTTGCACATCTTTCAATCATTAGTTCTATATCTCTCTACATCACCGTCTATATCTCTTGTTTTCCTTTTCCCAGACTCTCAGTCTGAAGAAACATCAGCTATTCCTTTTCTCCAGAGATGCTGCCTGCCCCGCTGAGTTACAGGCCAACTTTTTGTGTCCATCTTCGGCATCTCTGGAGAACATAGATTGGTGGTGTTTTTGGTCAGACCCTTCTTCAGACACTTCTTGGAAACTTCTTGATATGAAGTATTGCAAACAGTTCTGGTCACCACAACACAGGAGGCTTTGGAGAAGGTGCAGAGGGGTTTTACAGGAATGCTGCCTGGATTGGAGGGTTTCAGCTACTGGGAGAGGTTGGATAGATGTGCCTTCATGTTCAGTTATGGTCATATAGTCACACAATGTGGAAACAGGCCCAACTTGTCCACACCGGCCAACGTACTCCATCTACACTAGTCCCACACGTTTGGCCCATTCCCCTCTAAACCTGTAGGAAAAAACTGTAGATGCTGGTTTAAATTGAAGGTATTTATTCACAAAATGCTGGAGTAACTCAGCGGGTCAGGCAGCATCTCTGGAGAGGAATGGGTGACGTTTCGGGTCAAGGCCCTTCTTCAGACTGAAGAAGGGTCACGACCCGAAACGTCACCCATTCCTTCTCTCCAGAGATGCTGCCTGTCCCGCTGAGTTACTCTAGCATTTTGTGTCTACCTTCCCTCTAAACCTATCCTATCCATGCTGTTGTAGTACCTGCCTCAACCACCTCCTCCGGCAACTCGTTCCCTACACCCACCACCCTCTGCATGAAAAGGTTGCCCCTCAGGTTCCTATTAATTCTCTCCCCCCTCACTTTAAACCTGTGTCTTTTCATTCTTGATTTCCCAAGTCTGGGTAAAACACTCTGTGCATTTACCCGATCTATTCCCCTCGTGGTCTTATACACTTCTGTATGATCGCCACTCATCCCCCAGTGGCTAGCATGAATCCACCCACCCTCTGTTTCAGCAGAATGAAGATTGGGGTTTGAATGCTGCTGATATATCACCCTGTCAATGGAACTACTGGTGATTTATTAGTAACATTAACAGCATCTCAAATTTTCAGAAGTACAGAGTTTTCTTTGTATCCGGCCTGCTGTGTGACATGCGGCCTGCTGCGGTTGGAATTAAGTTAGCCTGAGCACTCATTGCCTTTTCCAGTGTACTTTCTAACAAAGGAGTGCTGCACATTGAAGGAAGTAAGCAGCCACAGAGAGATTGTTCCAAGTTTGCGTGACATTTCTTCATACTTTCAGCCCGTGCAAACAATACCAAATGACAACATCAGACCGCACCTGGAGTACTGTGTGCAGTTTTGGTCTCCAAATTTGAGGAAGGATATTCTTGCTATTGAGGGCGTGCAGCGTAGGTTTACTAGGTTAATTCCCGGAATGGCGGGACTGTCGTATGTTGAAAGACTGGAGCAACTAGGCTTGTATATACTGGAATTTAGAAGGAGGAGAGGGGATCTTATCGAAACGTATAAGATTACTAAGGGGTTGGACACGTTAGAGGCAGGAAACATGTTCCCAATGTCGGGGGAGTCCAGAACAAGGGGCCACAGTTTAAGAATAAGGGGCAGGCCATTTAGAACTGAGATGAGGAAAAACTTTTTCAGTCAGAGAGTTGTGAATCTGTGGAATTCTCTGCCTCAGAAGGCAGTGGAGGCCAATTCTCTGAATGCATTCAAGAGAGAGCTGGATAGAGCTCTTAAGGATAGCGGAGTCAGGGGGTATGGGGAGAAGGCAGGAACGGGGTACTGATTGAGAATGATCAGCCATGATCACATTGAATGGTGGTGCTGGCTCGAAGGGCCGAATGGCCTCCTCCTGCACCTATTGTCTATTGTCCTTTTCTCCAGAGATGCTGCCTGACCCTCTGAGTTACTCTGGCACTTTGTGCCTTTTACACATGAAGTGTGCCTGGTCTGCTCTGATTCTGGTTCATGGCTATTATT
This sequence comes from Rhinoraja longicauda, assembly GCF_053455715.1. Taxonomy (NCBI): domain Eukaryota; kingdom Metazoa; phylum Chordata; class Chondrichthyes; order Rajiformes; family Arhynchobatidae; genus Rhinoraja; species Rhinoraja longicauda. Next base: position 17,824,014 of record NC_135988.1, read on the forward strand.
ACAGTCCTCTCCGCCCCACTGATTACCTTCTCATCTGACTTTCCATTTATCTAAACATCATTCCCTGCAGTTATCCCGTGCTAGTGATGTTTGCTTTTTTATGTCGGAGTACGGGGAATAGTGAGTGCCTTGTTGGTTTCCAACTTGCATTTGCCAAGAAGCGAGGAAAAATCAATACACAGTGTTAATTTGATTTCCGCCAAAGAGGATTAAGTGATTAGAAACGTTGCAACCAACAGCATTTGCCAGTTGAGCAGAGTATATTGTATTACAGAATCCTCTTAATGCTAAAGTCCCCATAAGAATGTTCTGTTTGGGAAGAAACTGCAAGTGCTGGTTTAAACCGAAGATAGACACAGAAAGCTGGAGTAACTCAGCGGGCCAGACAGCACCTCTGGAGAAAAGGAATAGGTGACAATAGACAATAGATGCATGAGTAGGCCATTCGGCCCTCCGAGCCAGCACCGCCATTCAATGTGATCATGGCTGATCATCCACAATCAGTACCCCGTTCCTGCCTTCTCCCCATACCCCCTGATCCCGCTATCATTAAGAGCTCTATCTAACTCTCTCTTGAAAGCATCCAGAGAATTAGCCTCCACTGCCTTCTGAGGCAGAGAATTCCAAAGATTTACAACTCTCTGAGTGAAAAAGTTTGTCCTCATCTCCGTTCTAAATGGCCTACCCCTTATTCTTAAACTGTGGCCCCTGGTTCTGGACTCCCCCAACATTAGGAACATGTTTCCTGCCTCTAACGTGTCCAATCCCTTAACAATCTTATATGTTTCAATAAGATCCCCTCTCATCCTTCTAAATTCTAGTGTACAAGCCTAGTCACTCCAGTCTTTCAACATACGACGGTCCCGCCATTCCGGGAATTAACCTGGTGAACCTACGCTGCACACCCTTAATAACAAGAATGTCCTTCCTCAAATATGGAGACCAAAACTGCACACAGTACTCCAGGTGCGGTCTGGCGTTTCAGGTCGAGACTCTTCTTCAGACTGAGAGTCCGGGGGAAAGGGAAACGTGAGATATAGACAATAGACAATAGGTGGAGGAGTAGGCCATTCGGCCCTTCGAGCCTGTACGCACCGCCATTCAATGTGATCATGGCTGATCATATAAACGGTGATACAGAGAGATATAGAACAAATGATTGAACGATGTGCAAAAAAGTAACGATGATAAAGGCCATTGTTAGCTGTGAAAATGAGGTGCAGACAATGAGACTCAACAAGGTGACTATGAAGCTGGAATGGATGAAAAAGTAGGATAACAGAACTAGTGTAATGGTTGGTGTGGACTCGGTGGGCTGAAGGGCTTGTTTCCATGCTGTATCTATAAAATAAACTAAACTTAGTTTATAAATAAATTAGGTGTTCGGGCCCTCAGCTTAAAGTTTATAGGATGAAGACCTGCTATAAATGCCAACAATATGTATACCAGTTACTCCATGCTGAGTTGCTCCAGCATTTTGTGAATAAATATCTTCGATTTGTACCAGCATCTGCAGTTATTTTCTTATACAATATGTATACCAGCACTTTTTAGTCTACGAAGAAGGCACTGCCTGTTAGGGTTGCCAACTTCCTCACGCCCAAATACGCGACAAGGTGACGTCACCGCCCCGCGCCCCACGTGACCTCACCCAGCCAGCGGCCACGTGCTCCCGCTCCACCAATGGCTGCCGCCATTGATGGAGCGGGAGCACGTGGCCGCTGGCTGGGTGAGGTCACGTGGGGCGCGGGGCGGTGACGACACCCTTTGCCCCTTATTTGGGAGCGAGGAAGTTGGCAACCCTACTAATACGGCGACAAGGGCGGTCCCATACGGGACAAACCAATTTAGCCCAAAATACGGGATGTCCCGGCTAATACAGGACAGTTGGCCAACTCTAACTGCAACTGAACTGTATGGAAAAAGAAGTTCACTGTTTTTTCGAAACACGTGACAATAAACCACCATTGAAACATAGAAACATAGAAAATAGGTGCAGGAGTAGGCCATTCGGCCCTTCGAGCCTGCACCGCCATTCAATATGATCATAGCTGATCATCCAGCTCAGTAACCTGTACCTGCCTTCTCTCCATACCCCTGATTCCTTTAGCCACAAGGGCCACATCTAACTCCCTCTTAAATATAGCCAATGAACTGGTCTCAACTACCTTCTGTGGCAGAGAATTCCACAGACTCACCACTCTCTGTGTGAAGAAATGTTTTCTCATATCGGTCCTAAAAGACTTCCCCCTTATCCTTAAGCTGTGACCCCTGGTTCTGGACTTCCCCAACATCGGGAACAATCTTCCCGCATTTAGCCTCTCCAACCCCTTAAGAATGTTATATGTTTCTATAAGATCCCCCCTCAGTCTTCTAAATTCCAGCGAGTACAAGCCTAGTCTATCCAGTCTTTCTTCATATGAATGTCCCGCCATCCCAGGGATCAATCTGGTGAACCTTCTCTGTACTCCCTTCCCTCTAAGGCAAGAGGGAGTACAGAGAAGAGGAACGTGAAGAACTATTATGCGATCCCTCTTTGACCTGCTGTCTTTGTCCCCGGCTACCTGTGACCATCCCGCCTTCCAGCCCTGCTCGGCCCACCTCACCTGGACACCTGTACAGCTTCCGAGCCTGGCTGATGTCCCCCTTGCTCAGTCGCGTCCGCTGTCCGATCGGGGGCCGGGCGCCATTGTCATTGTACTGAGGAAGAATGGTGTCCAGGAAAATACCCCTGAGGGGGGAAAAGCAATCCGTTAGTCAGCGTGGAGCTTCGTCCTCCCGGTAGAGTCAGTCAAAGAGTCTTTCAGAGTGGAAACAGGCCCTAAAAGGCCCAGCATGCCCATGCCGGCCAACAAGTCGGAAGAAGGGTCTCTTTTTCCAGAGATGCTACCTGACCCATACACTGTATACAATAGACAATAGACAATAGGTGCAGGACGAGGCCATTCGGCCCTTCGAGCCAGCACCGCCATTCAATGTGATCATGACTGATCATTCTCAATCAGTACCCCGTTCCTGCCTTCTCCCCATACCCCCTGACTCTGCTATCCTTAAGAGCTCTATCTAGCTCTCTCTTGAATGCATTCAGAGAATTGGCCTCCACTGCCTTCTGAGGCAGAGAATTCCACAGATTCACAACTCTCTGACTGAAAAGGTTTTTCCTCATCTCAGTTCTAAATGGCCTATCCCTTATTCTTAAACTGTGGCCCCTTGTTCTGGACTCCCCCAACATTGGGAACATGTTTCCTGCCTCTAATGTGTCCAACCCCTTAATAACCTTATACGTTTCGATACACTGGAATTTAGAAGGATGAGAGGGGATCTTATCGAAACGTATAAGATTATTAAGGGGTTGGACACGTTAGAGGCAGGAAACATGTTCCCAATATTGGGGGAGTTCAGAACCATTGGCCACAGTTTAAGAATAAGGGGTAGGCCATTTAGAACTGAGATGAGGAGAAACATTTTCAGTCAGAGAGTTGTGAATCTGTGGAATTCTCTGCCTCAGAAGACAGTGGAGGCCAATTCTCTGAATGCATTCAAGAGAGAGCTAGATAGAGCTCTTAAGGATAGCAGAGTCAGGGGGTATGGGAAGAAGGCAGGAACGGGGTAGTGATTGAGAATGATCAGCCATGATCACATTGAATGGCGGTGCTGGCTCGAAGGGCCGAATGGCCTCCTCCTGCACCTATTGTCTATTGACCCGCTGAGTTACTTCAGCTTTTTGTGTCTATCTGCGTTTGGCAGATGTAACATAAATAGACAGGTTATGGTGTGGAAAAAATGGCGACTCAAGTGAAATCTACTATTCTACACCGATGTACTTAAGTATGATTATGTCTATGCAGAGTACATAGTAGTGTTACTGAACTGTAAGTTAAAAAAGGAATTTCACTGGGGAATATATAAGATAGACACAAAATGTTGGAGTAACTCAGCGGGACAGGCAGCATCTCTGTAGAGAAGGAATGGGCGACGTTTCGGGTCGAGACCCTTCTTCAGACCAAACCTGGGTATCTGGCAGCCCGGGGCAGCAGCACTACCCGCTGCGCCGCCTATGTCCATGAGGAATCTTTGCAGCAGTGCAAATATCAAAGGAAACATCAAAAGGGGCAACTGGTTGCCTGAAACATTCAGATTCACCCTGCACCTGTGGAAGTCTCCAACTCGTGTTCCTTTAGACGAACATTAGACTTTACTTTTGTGATACAGCGCAGAAATAGGCCGTTCAGCCCTGAACACAGCCATCTGTGGCAATGAATTCCACAGAATCAGCTCCCTCTGGCTAAAGAAATTCATCCTCGTCTCCTTCCCAAAGGTACGTCCTTTCATTCCGAGGCTGTGCCCCCAGGTCCTCCAGCACATTGTGTTTCGTTCAGGAATTGGAATAACCCGACCTTGTTGCCTCTGGAATTGTAACCATGCATTCATTAATCCTGCACAGTCAAAGGAGATATCGTCTGGATCAGAGTTGAACCAAGGACCTGCCTGCTCTTGTAGATCCATGTACAAGATTCCACGCCACCGCTCAAAGAGCAGGGAGTCTTCCCTGCGAGATGAGGAGGAACCAGAGGTACAGCACAGGAACAGGCCCTTCGGCCCATGAGGCCTGTGCCGACCACGATCAGGGCTGCCAACTGTCCCATATTAGCCGGAACATCCCTTATTTTGGGCTACATTGGTTTGTCCCGTAAGGGACCGCCCTTGTCCCTTATTAGTAGGGTTGCCAACTTCCTCGCTCCCAAATAAGGGACAAAGGATGACGGTCACCACCCCGCGCCCCACGTGACCTCACCCGGCCAGCGGCCACGTGCTCCCGCTCCACCAATGGCTTCCGCCATTGGTGGAGCGGGAGCACGTGGCCGCTGGCCGGGTGAGGTCACGTGGGGCGCGCGGCGATGACGCCACCTAGTCCCGTATTTGGGAGCGAGGAAGTTGGCAACCCTAACCATGATGCCAGTTTAAGTGGCACATCCGCCAACACAAGCTCCATATATCTGCACCCCCCTGCCTGTTCGTGTCTCTGTCTAAATGCTTTGAAAATGTTGTGATCATATCTTCTCCCACTATCTCCCCAGTCAGCACGTTCCAGGCACAGGTCACTCTCTTTACATTAAAACAGATATAGAGTCCCAGAGCTGGAATGTAATCTTATACAGCTGCAGCCTAATTTCCTTTGTGTGCACACAGCATCTTGTGTTTTCATTTTACTAATGCAATTAATCTGTTCTTTATCACTCTGCTTTGCTGCGCATATGTGAGCTGACACATGTTCTTTTTTTACGATTGTGATCAGACTGATTTCCAGGTGCTTGCGGCCTGCGGTTGTGAAAGGCGCTATGTAAATGCAAGTTCGTCCTCATTGAAAGATGCGCCTGGGTAAATGGCGGCGGCAGTCTCGGCACGTGGAGGCATCGGGCCCAGTATTGTTTGGTGCGTTAGTCGCCAGGGTCTCCCAGGCCGTTTCGATGTGGGAAATCGCATCCAACGACAAGCACTGGCCTTGGCATCAAAACTCAAAAAAGGCTCGCTGAAACCACAACACTTTGGATTCAATTACAACCACTTTTGAAATGAGCTACAATGTTTTGTTTGGATCAGTACTGTGGGCAGGGTACTTGTTTTGCAAAGCTGAAGCTGGAGGCTTTACAGACTGATGACACAGGGCCACGCAGTGCTTTGCATCTCACCAGTCCTAGCTTTCAAACATCGACCAAATTCGATGACTTTAGAGTCTCAGACGGCCGCGGTGGCGCAGCGGTAGAGTTGCCGCCTCACAGCGCTTGCAGCGCCGGAGATCCGGGTTCCACCCCAACCACGGGCGCTGTCTATACGGAGTTTGTACGTTCTCCTCGTGACCGCGTGGGTTTTCTCCGAGATCTTCAGTTTCCTCCCACAGTCCAAAGAAGTAAATATTTCGTAGGTTAATTGGCTTTGCATTAGTGTAAATTGTCCCTAGTGTGTGTAGGATAGTGTTAGTGTTCGGGGATTGCTGGTCGATTGCTGGTCGATTGCTGGGCTAAAGGGCCTGTTTCCACGCTGTATCTCTAAACTAAACTAAACCTGTACAATATCTACTCCATCAGCCCGAAGAAGGGTCCTGTCCTGAAATGTGATCTCTCCATTCCCTCCACAGATACTGCCTGACCCACTGAGTTCCTCCAGCACTTTCTGTTTGGCCAAGATTCCAGCATCTACAGTCCCTTGTGCCTTTGGAAATAATCTCTGAGATTTCCACAGTTCTAGGTCTGTAACGAGGACCAGCAAGAAATAGGTTAAATAAATCCAACAGTTCAAGCTAATCTGACCAATCTGTCCACATTCTAGTAACAGGTAGACACAAGAAACTGGAGTAACTCAGCAGGACAGGCAGTATCTCTGGAGAGAAGGAATAACTCTGGAGGGAAGGAATGGGTGACGTTTCGGGTCGAGACCCTTTTTCAGGCACAACAGACAACAGGTCACAGGTTAAACACAGGTGGTGATCAAGTTGAGTGGAGGTATAGTAAGAATGAATGCAATGAGTGAAAGTGTTGAATGGGAAGGAACATTTGCTGGCATTAAAGAGCAGAGTTTAGCTGGCATAAATATAAAGAGATGAGAGAGGCTTGTTAAATATTCTGAACATCAGCCACATGTACTGCACTGAGCCAGCAGTGTGTCACGCAGGCAGGAAGGAGCACAGGGTTCACTCAGTCTGAGAAACTGCATTCCCCATCAAATCACTAAATAATAAACTCACCTCAGGCAGAAAACTAACTCCAGCGCTCGATTCTCTACTTGTATCGTTTAAATACTGCCCCCCCCCCCCCCCAGCCAGACAGAATGTGTAAGAGGGAACTGCAGGTGCTGGTTTACACCGAAGGTAGACACAAAATGCTGGAGTAACTCAGCGGGACAGGCAGCATCTCAGGAGAGAAGGAATGGTTGACGTTTCGGGTCAAGACCCTTCTTCAGACTGACAACTGGCTGGGGTGCTTGCTGGCAGGTATAATTCACCAAAGCCCAAGGATACAGAGAGGCAACATGTTCAGCCAACTGTTGTGCACTGTAAGTGTAAGAAAATAACTGCAGATGCTGGTACAATCCGAAGGTATTTATTTCACAAAATGCTGGAGTAACTCAGCGGGGCAGGCAGCATCTCAGGAGAGAAGGAATGCATTCCTTCCATCCCGAGATGCTGCCTGTCCCGCTGAGTTACTCCAGCATTTTGTGTCCGTCTTCGATGTAAACCAGCATCTGCAGTTCATTCCTGAACACACTACCTTCATTGTTGCTGGTTAATTCAAATATCGAACTCTCTGACTACTTACCGAATGCACATTGAGAATCAGCATGGGAGTTAAACAAGAAACAAACAGCGATCACTGTTATCTACCAGTCAAAGGGATATAGGGCCATGACAGGCCCTTCGGCCCATTGAGTCCATGCCGGCCATCAACCACCCATTTGCACTATTAAATTACTCCCATTAAAAAAAATCACAGTTTTTATTTTTGACCTGCTGAGTTACTCCAGTACTTTGTGTCTTTTTTGTACGCCAGCATCTGCCGTTCCTTGTGCCTACATACCATTTGCCTTCCTGAAATGCTTTCTGTAGCTGCCAGTTTAACTTTCAATGAACGCACAGGAGCGACAGACAATGGAATCTTGAACAAAACACAGAGTGATGGAGGAACTCAGCGGGTCAGGCAGCATCTGTGGAGGAGATGGATATGCAACGTGTCGGGTTGGGATCCTTCTTTGGTCCCTTCATCAATCTGAAAAAGGGTCTCAACCTGATGCCAGCTTAAACCCATTTCCGCTACCTGCCCGGGTTCCATAGCTCTCCATTCCCTCTCCATTTTACCCACAGATGCTGCCCTGCTAAGGTCCTCCAATTCCCTTTTGTTCTGCTTAATTTTCAATGAATGGGGCATAAAGACTCCAGTCTGTTTGAAGGCGGACAATCTTCCATGGCTCACCGTATAAAAAATATTCACCTTTCTTATTTTTCAACTGAAGCGAATGTTTCCACAATATGTTCTTACCCATTAACTTACCTTAGCTTTATCCCTCCAAACCCTGTTCCCTCCCAAAATTTGAGGAAGGATATTCTTGCTATTGAGGGCGTGCAGCGTAGGTTTACTAGGTTAATTCCCGGAATGGCAGGACTGTCATATGTTGAAAGACTGGAGCGACTAGGCTTGTATACACTGGAATTTAGGATGAGAGGGGATCTTATCGAAACGTATAAGATTATTAAGGGGTTGGACACGTTAGAGGCAGGAAACATGTTCCCAATGTTGGGGGAGTCCAGAACCAGGGGCCACAGTTTAAGAATAAGGGGTAGGCCATTTAGAACGGAGATGAGGAAAAACCTTTTCAGTCAGAGAGTTGTGAATCTGTGGAATTCTCTGCCTCAGAAGGCAGTGGAAGCCAATTCTCTGAATGCATTCAAGTGAGAGCTAGATAGAGCTCTTAAGGATAGCGGAGTCAGGGGGTACGGGGAGAAGGCAGGAACGGGGTACTGATTGAGAATGATCAGCCATGATCACATTGAATGGTGGTGCTGGCTTGAAGGGCCGAATGGCCTACTCCTGCACCTATTGTCTATTGTCTATAAAATGACGAGAGCAAAATGTGATTCCCACCACAACAGAGACATTGAAGCCATGTACGTACACTTCAGTGGTAGTTCCTGATTCGTTTCCTTTGACCACAATACATTCTGCAGTTCCAGATGTGCAGGAAGGAACTGCAGATGCTGGTTTAAACCGAAGATAGACACAAAAAGCTGGAGTAACACAGCAGGACAGGCAGCATCTCTGGAAAAAAGGAACAGGGGTCAAGACCCTTCTTCTGCCAGGGGTCAAGACCCTTCTTCTGTCAGAGGAAAGGGAAACAAAATTTTCTCTGGAGATGCTGTGTGACCCGCTGAGTTACTCCAGCTTTTTGTGTCTGTCTACAATTCCAGATGTCAGCCACAGACTGTGGCTCCCACACTGACAAAGCAAATCTATTTGACTCACACAAGCAGCCTGAAGCAGTGTGACTGTAAAACTAGACATTGTCATACCACACACAATTAATTGCCACAAACATCATCCAAGCATATATACATACAAGGAATTTGCACCAAGGCAAATTCCGTGTACGTATATATACTTGGCTAATAAAATGTATTCAATTCAATTAAATTCAATTCAAATAGACCACTGAGGAAGGAAATTGTAATGTGGTTTTGCATTTAATCAAGCTGCTTCTAAATAGTGGATATCTAGTTTAACCTTGGTACACAGTGTATTTATCAGTCTGAAGAAGGGTCTCGACCAGAAATGTCACCCATTCCTTCTCTCCAGAGTTGCTGCCTGACCCACTGAGTTACTCCAGCATTTTATGTCTAACTTGCATTTATATAAAAGCCTTTCACAACCTCACAATGTTTGTGTAAGAGAAAAACTGCAGATGCTGGTTAAAATCGAAGGTAGACACAAAATGCTGGAGTAACTCAGTGGGTCAGGCAGCATCTCGGGAGAGAGAAGGAATGGGTGACGTTTCGGGCCGAGACCCTTCTTCAGACAATTAGTTTAAGTTGGCATCATGTTCAGACGGACATTGAGGACTCCTGTGTTCTACGTTGATCTACCCGAGAGGAAGTGATGGGATTGAGGAGGGGGGGAATAAGAATGAGGAGAGGTGAATGTTAGTAAAATCAACGTCTCAACGCGAGAGGGCAAACCACGTGTGGGAAAGTTTGGGACAAACCTGGAGAAGGTGTTCCGGGCGTAGTGCATGATACTGTCAAAGTCATACATTTCTCCCAGCGAGTCCACTTCCTCTGGCTCCATCTTCAGAAAGTTGTACTCTTGCCCTGCGACGGATTCCAGTGAATTTCCCAGCAGATAGAGGAGAGAAACACAGGTTTAGACACAGGTGAAAAGCAGGCAAGGCAGGGCATTCTCAGCCGAGTGTGTGTGTGTGTGTGTGTGTGTGTGTGTGTGTGTGTGTGTGTGTGTGTGTGTGTGTGTGTGTGTGTGTGTGTGTGTGTGTGTGTGTGTGTGTGTGCGTGTGTGTGTGTGTGTGAGTGTGTGTGTGTGGGTGTGTGAGTGTGTGTGTGTGTGTGTGTGTGTGTGTGTGTGTGTGTGTGTGTGTGTGTGTGTGTGTGTGTGTGTGCGTGTGTGTGTGTGTGTGTGAGTGTGTGTGTGTGGGTGTGTGTGTGTGGCGGTGGGGAGGAAGGGCTGGAGGATGTACGTGTGTGTGGGGCTGGCATGCTGGTGCTGACCGGCGACACACCAGGCTGGGATCTTGAGCACAACCACAAAAGTGCTGGAGGAACTGAGCGGGTCAGGCAGCATCCGTGGAGGGAATAGTCGACGTACCTTCTTCAGACTGATGGAGTAAAGGGGAAGGAAGTCAATAATGAGAGATGGGGGGTGGGGCTAGGCCAGGCAAGTGATAGGTGGATACAGGTGAGGGGGGGGGGGGGGGGGGTGATGGGACGATGGGTGGGGATAGTGACTGAGGCGAGAGGCAAAAAGGATTTAAAAGGATGTCAGATAGGGAAAGAGGAGGAAGAGTGAAATGTGAAGCTGGAGGGAGGGATGTGGGCGGAAAGGGACGGGGGGGGGGAAATATGGAACTACGGCATGGAAGAGATGGGGAAATGGGGGGAAATGAGTAGCAGGGTGACTGGGGTGGAGGGAGGCGGTGGGAGAGATGGGTGCCCACACAAGCTGGGGTGTGGGGGGATGGGGGGGGGGAGCAGTGGGGTATTATCTGAAACTGAAATTTGTGGCCGGAAGAGATGTTTGTTAACCGGGGGATGCAGCAGGTGGTGGGTGGGCAGACCGAGCGCTAGTGCTGGGCAGATCTGACGGGCACGACCCAGCGGGGCGGTGCCATGGGGGCGTGCAGCTTACCCGGCTGGATGTTCTCCCTGACGATGGCGACGTGGTCGTCCCGGTCGGGCCGGGTGTGCTCGTGCCAGAAGCCAATGACGTGGCCAAGCTCATGGACCACGATGCCAAACTTGTCACAGTTTTTCCCAATGGAGATGGCCTGCGGCCCTCCTCCCCTCCGACCCACGTACGAACAGCAGCTGGGCACAGAACGGAGACAAACCAACTACGTCAGGAGGCAAGAGTTATTGCTGATGGACAACCAGGGCCAACTAGTCTCTTCGGCCACTCCATTTTGTTCCCCACACCATCGCACTGTGTCGCTTTGTTTCAGTAATTGGACATGACCGAAACTGAAGAAGGGTCTCGACCTGAAACGATACCCATTCCATCTCTCCAGAGATGCTGCCCGTCCCGCTGAGTTACTCTAGCATTTTGCGTCTATGCAGGGAATGGATTGGATACACAGGGAATGGAGGGATATGGATTATGTGCAGGTATCATGTGATGGCCTTGGTATCATGTTCAGCACAAACATTGTGGGCCGAAGGGCCTGTTCCTGTTCCTGTGCTGTGCTGTACTGTTCTGTGTTCTGTGTTCTGTGTTCTGTGTTCTGTGTTCTGTGTTCTGTGTTCTGTGTTCTGTGTTCTGTGTTCTGTGTTCTGTGTTCTGTGTTCTGTGTTCTGTGTTCTGTGTTCTGTGTTCTGTGTTCTGTGTTCTGTGTTCTGTGTTCTAGGATGTCTCAAAGTGTATGAAGGTAGATAAATCTCCAGTGGCCGATCAGGTAACTCTGAGGGAAATGACAGGAGCCCTGATTGAGATCGATGCATCCTCATTAGCCACAGTTGGGTGCTGGGCGACTAGAGGACTGCTAATGTTGCGCCTTTACTTACGAAAGGCTGCAAAGAAAGAATCATAAGCAGTAAGTCCACTGTCTGTGGGAGGTAAGTTACTAGAGGGGATTCAGTTCGGCGCAGTTCAGTTTACGTTTAATGTCACGTGTACCGAGGTACAGTGAAAAGCTTTTGTTGCGTGCCAACCAGTCAGTAGAAAGACAATACACGATTACAATCGAGCCGTCCACAGTGTATAGATACATGGTAAAGGAATAATGTTCAGTGCAAGGTAACAATGAGAAAAGTGGGATGATTGATGTCATCGTGCGTTTATATTTCCCCATCAACTGACTGCAATAACAATTGGGACAGTGCATAGCAAGCTGCCAGATCAATTTGGCCCAATTTGTGCCATTGTCTGACGTTCAAATTGCCACATTGCAGAAATTCTACCTATTTTCTCATTCATTCTCCTAATAGCGTTACCCTGGTTACATTTCAGAAGAGAATTTAGTGTTTTTAAAAATGCTCCAGCTCTAAGCACGGTTATGTGGAACAAAACAAAACGCAGTGTCCACTTACGCTGCCTGGTATTGTGGACGCTTTTGGTTACGAAGCCAAGAGAGAGGACGAGAGAACGAGAGGACGAGTAAGGGAGAAAGTGAAAGACAATGAGAAAGCGAGAGAGGGGGGGAGAGAGAGAGAGAGAGAGAGAGAGATAGAGAGAGGCAGAGAAAACGCAAGAGAGAGAGAGAGGGGTAAGGAGCAGAGGGGAGAGCTGTGGGGAGAGTGGCGGGGGGTGGGGGGGGGGAAGAGTGGAGAGGGAGGGAGGGAGAGACAAACAAAAGAAAGAGCTTGGGAAAGTGGGAGTATGGTACAGAAAGTGGGAAAGAAAGAGGTGCAGTAACTCAGTGGGTCAGTCAGCATCTCTGGAGTATTGTGTGCAGTTTTGGTCTCCTAACCTGAAGAAAGACGTTCTTGCCATAGAGGGAGTACAGAGAAGGTTCACCAGATTGATCCCTGGGATGGCAGGACTTTCATATGAGGAAAGACTGGATAGACTGGGCTTGTACTCGCTGGAATTTAGAAGACTGAGGGGGGATCTTATAGAAACATATAAAATTCTTAAGGGGTTGGAGAGGCTAGATGCGGGAAGATTGTTCCCGATGTTGGGGGAGTCCAGAACCAGGGGTAACAGCTTAAGGATAAGGGGGAAGTCTTTTAGGACCGAGATGAGAGAAAAAATTCTTCACACAGAGAGTGGTGAGTCTGTGGAATTCTCTGCCACAGAAGGTAGTTGAGGCCAGTTCATTGGCTATATTTAAGAGGGAGTTAGATGTGGCCCTTGTGGCTAAAGGGATCAGGGGGTATGGAGAGAAGGCAGGTACAGGCTACTGAGCTGGATGATCAGCCATGATCATATTGAATGGCGGTGCAGGCTCGAAGGGCCGAATGGCCTACTCCTGCACCTATTTTCTATGTTTCTATGAAAAGGAGTAGGTGACGTTTCGAGTCTCCAGTCTGAAGAAGGGTCTCAACTGTGCATTGACCTGTTAGAGTCATAGAATCTTGCAGGGTGGAAACAGGTCCTTCGGCCCAACTTTCCCACACCGGCCAACATGCCCCTCCCTGCGCTAGTCCCACCTTGCCTAGGGCAGCACTGACAGACCATGAAGTGCTGTTGACATCCACACAACTAGTCCACACCTGTTGCTCGAGGAAACTTCTCTGCCTGAGGTATTTATCTTACTGGTGCATCCTCTGGGGATGCAGTTCGTGTTTATGTGTTTAAAAACACTCTGACCAAGCGCCCATGACATTTGAAACCGTTCGGCTGGTGTCGGAGTCACTGACCCCCCCACCCCGGTTCGCGCAGTCACGGTGCCACACACTGACCCCGTCCTTGCTCGGGGCTCCAAGGGAAGCACCCGAGATTCCCGAACGTGGGAGAAGATGCCTGCGGTTGACCCGATGAACTCCAGCGGCTTTGCCTGTGGCTCGCAGCCGGCAGCGTGCGACCTGCACCCCCGGGGAGCGGCGCGAGGCACGCAATGCAACAACACTGCAGCTGCACCGGCTCCAGTGTAACGACGGAGGCTGGGAGCAGCTGCTGCAACTTGTTTATACCCAGGCAGCGCATTCACTGCACGACCTCCGCAAACCCAGCGTGGTGGATGCTGATCCAACTCACGAGAGAGTCAGATTTAGCTCCTAGGGCTAAAGGAATCGAGGGCTACGGGGAAAAAGCAGGAGCGGATTACTGATTTTAGATAGGCACACAATGCTGGAGTAACTCAGCGGGTCAGGCAGCATCTCGGGAGAGAAGGAATGGGTGACGTTTCGGGCCGAGACCCTTCTTCAGACTTCGAAGGAGTCTGAAGAAGGGTCTCGACCCGAAACGTCGCCCATTCCTTCTCTCCCGAGATGCTGCACGACCCGCTGAGTTACTTCAAAGAAGTCTGAAAAAGGGTCTCGACCCGAAACGCCACCCATTCCTTCTCTCCCGAGATGCTGCCTGACCTGCTGAGTTACTCCAGCATCGTGTGTCTACCTTCGATTTTAACCTGGAATTTAGAAGGATGAGAGGGGATCTTATCGAAACGTATAAGATTATTAAGGGGTTGGACACGTTAGAGGCAGGAAACATGTTCCCAATGTTGGGGGAGTCCAGAACCAGGGGCCACAGTTTAAGAATAAGGGGTAGGCCATTTAGAACGGAGATGAGGAAAAACCTTTTCAGTCAGAGAGTTGTGAATCTGTGGAATTCTCTGCCTCAGAAGGCAGTGGAAGCCAATTCTCTGAATGCATTCAAGTGAGAGCTAGATAGAGCTCTTAAGGCTGGCGGAGTCAGGGGGTATGGGGAAAAGGCAGGAACGGGGTACTGATTGAGAATGATCAGCCATGATCACATTGAATGGTGGTGCTGGCTCGAAGGGCTGAATGGCCTACTCCTGCACCTATTGTCTATTGTCTATTAACCAGCATCTGCAGTTTTTTTCCTACTGATTTTAGACGGTCACCCATGATCATATTGAATGGCGGTGCTGGCCTGAAGGGCCAAATGGCCTACTCCTGCACCTATTTTTCTATGTTTCTAATTACAACTTTCAAAATAGATGTGGACAAAGTCATGATGGAATAGCAGAAGTAAGTGTTACAAACATGGGGTGGCACTGGTTGGATTGTTATTTCAAACAAAGGAAAGATTGGAGGAATAGCACCTCATATTTTGCTTGGGCCACTTACAACCCAGCGGTACAAATATTGATTGCTCTAACTTCATAACCCTTGCATCCCCCTCTCTCTCTCCGTCTCTCCCCCACCCTCGTTATTGACCTGGGTTCATTGGCATCCAGGTGAGTTTCATTGCTTGTGTAACCCCTCTTCACCGAGCCCACCGTGAACAACGGATGGCTTCCTTGGTCACTGTTACATTTTTGCATATCTTCCATTTCCATGTTCTATATCTCTCTATGTCGCCGTCTTTACCTCTCATTCCCCTTTCCTCTGACTCTCAGTCTGAAGAAGGGTCTCGAAACGTCACCCATTCCTTCTCTCTCCACAGATGCTGCCTGTCCCGCTGAGTTACTCCAGCATTTCGTGTCTACCTTCGGTGTAAGCCAGCATCTGCAGTTCCTTCCTACACATAATTAGCATCTGGCTGCCCTGTACACACCAGCCACCCCTGTCTCCTGGCATTATGGATTATGTGATCGGGTGTCAGGGGTTATGGGGAGAAGGCAGGAGAATGGGGTTAGGAGCAAAGATAACAGAGCAGCGCAAGGTAGACCACTCGACCCTACAAACCGTAGTACGTCACGGCGCCATTTTAGTAGGCAAAAACTTGCAGAAACATTTAAAAAGAAAAACAACAAAAATCTGTGAATTGATAGATGAGATATTTTCTGTATCATCACACATACTGTTCCTCCACAACACTGATTACACTGCGAGAGGCAGAGCGAACGGCGGGTTTTGCCTACTAAAATGGCGGACGTTACGCTCCTTTGCGTACTACACTTCAGTGTAGGCGATTTCAACTGAGTGGCTCATCTTGCTCCTCTAGTATCTTTGGTTAGGAGGGAGAGATAGATCTGCCGTGATTGAGTGGCGGAGTAGACTTGATGGGCCGAATGGCCTAATTCTGCTCCTATCACATAATCTTACGATCATATGATGTGAGACAGCAGTGTGAGTGAAACAGATTTCACCTTCCCTCTTTGGTTGCATTGCCATCAGTTCGACATGTTACCTGCATTGGCACTTGGCGATACCTCTCCACAGCTACTCACCCACAGGGTCTGTAGGTGAAGACAATGTAGCTCTCCTCATCAGTGCGTTCCAGGAATGTCACACAGGTGCTCTTCTCCCAATGTCTCATTGCTTGTCTGAAAATAGCTCTCTGACTCCCTAAAAAAAAGAGTACAGGCCCTATTCATTTCAGCCACAGAAAGCAGAGGTGGATAGGAAGCTCCAGCTACATATACAGGAAGCACGTACGTTTAGGGTTGCCAACTTCCTCGCTCCCAAATACGGGACAAAGGGTGACGTCACCGCCCCGCGCCCCACGTGACCTCACCCAGCCAGCGGCCACGTGCTCCCGCTCCACCAATGGCGGCAGCCATTGGTGGAGCGGGAGCACGTGGCCGCTGGCTGGGTGAGGTCACGTGGGGCGGTGACATCACCCTTTGTCCCGTATTTGGGAGTGAGCAGGTTGGCAACCCTACTAATACGGGACAAGGGCGGTCCCGTACGGGACAAACTAATTTAGCCCAAAATACGGGATGTCCCGGCTAATACGGGACAGTTGGCAACCTTATGCACGTTAAGCGAGCCCACGCCAAATCTTTGTCGGGTTCTTTCTAGAGTCTTGGAGAGATACAAAACATAAACAGGCTCTTTGTACGCTGGGATTTAGAAGGATGAGATGGGATCTTATCGAAACGTATAAGATCATCAAGGGGTTGGACACGTTAGAGGCAGGAAACATGTTCCCAATGTTGGGGGAGTCCAGAACCAGGGGCCACAGTTTAAGAATAAGGGTTAGGCCATTTAGAACGGAGATGAGGAAAAACCTTTTCAGTCAGAGAGTTGTGAATCTGTGGAATTCTCTGCCTCAGAAGGCAGTGGAGGCCAATTCTCTGAATGCATTCAAGAGAGAGCTAGATAGAGCTCTTAAGGATAGCGGAGTCAGGGGGGTATGGGGAGAAGGCAGGAACGGGGTACTGGTTGGGAATGATCAGCCATGATCACATTGAATGGTGGTGCTGGCTCGAAGGGCCGTATGGCCTACTCCTGCACCTATTGTCTTTGGCCTACTGAATCCACACCAGCCATCAACCACATATTTACATTAATCTTATATCAATCC
This sequence comes from Rhinoraja longicauda, assembly GCF_053455715.1. Taxonomy (NCBI): domain Eukaryota; kingdom Metazoa; phylum Chordata; class Chondrichthyes; order Rajiformes; family Arhynchobatidae; genus Rhinoraja; species Rhinoraja longicauda. The sequence goes on from NC_135988.1 coordinate 17,841,101, forward strand.
CATTAAAGAAAATTCTCAACACATTCTCACCAATTCCCCCAAGAGTCTACACACCAGGGACAATTTTCAGTGGCCAATTTATCTTTCAACACGCACACTGTGGTTAAATGAGGGGAAAGCATAAGTGATCACAAGGCATACGTGCAAACTCAACACACACTGTACCAGGGGTGGGACAGGTTTATAGGGACATGGGCCAAACACAGGCAGGTGGGATGAGTGTAGATGGGCCATGATGGTCGGTGTGGACAAAATAGACCATAGGGCCAGTTTCCGTCGAAGATAGACACAAAATGCTGGAGTAACCGTGGGACTGGCAGCATCTCTGGAGAGAAGGAACGGGTGACGTTTCGGGTAGAGACCCTTCTTCAGACTGAGAGTCAGGGGAAGGGGGAATCTGGAGATATGGAGGGGTAATGTGTGAAAACGACAGATCAAAGCACACTCATCACCACGACTCCTTAAGGTTGGGCAGGTCCAATTCTCCCCTCTGTCTGGATAGAAAGGTCCCTATTGAAATCCCTTTGGAGATAATTAGCAAGCATCGTCAATCTACAACCTCCAAGCTTTGGACTCCCGCATAACATTGCTTCCGTGACGTTAGACACAAAAAGCTGGAGTAACCCAGCGGGTCAGGCAGCGTCTCTGGAGAGAAGGGATGGGTGACGTTTCGGGTCGAGACCCTTCTGTGAAACAAGTGGCTTTCATTTCTGTTGTCACCCCAGTGCCTCTTCAACTTTTCTAAAATTTGGAAGCATAAATTGCAGAAAGAATACCTTTGGATTTTTCTCCACAAAGTTGTAAAGTGTAAACAACTCCCCGCCTAGATGTGTACCCATTTTGCCTTTCTCTTTCTTCTTCCTCCCATCACAATCCCTTCCATCTATATCCTTTCCACTGGCTTCACATTTCACACATCTTCCCTTATCTCACAACCTTTTGCCTTTTCATCTCTGGCCTTTGTCAAACAATCTGCCAACTCACCCCACTCCCCTGCTCACCTGTATCACTTGCCAGGCTTGGTCCCGCCCTCCACTCTCCCAGCTTTCTTCCCCCTTCCTCAATCAGTCTGAAGAAGGGCCCCAATCTGAAACCTCACCTGTCCATGTTCTCCAGAGATACTGCCTGACCTGCTGAGTTACTCCAGCACTCTGTGAAACGTCACTTATCCACGTTCTCCACAGATGCTGCCTGACCTGCTGAGTTACTCCAGCACTCTGTGAAACGTCACTTATCCACGTTCTCCACAGATGCTGCCTGACCCGCTGAGTTACTCCAGCACTCTGTGAAACGTCACCTATCTATGTTCTCCACAGATGCTGCCTGACCCGCTGAGTTACTCCAGCACTCTGTGAAACGTCACCTATCCATGTTCTCCACAGATGCTGCCTGACCCGCTGAGTTACTCCAGCACTCTGTGAAACGTCACTTATCCACGTTCTCCACAGATGCTGCCTGACCTGCTGAGTTACTCCAGCACTCTGTGAAACGTCACCTATCCATGTTCTCCACAGATGCTGCCTGACCTGCTGAGTTACTCCAGCACTCTGTGAAACGTCACCTATCCATGTTCTCCACAGATGCTGCCTGACCCGCTGAGTTACTCCAGCACTCTGTGAAACGTCACCTATCCATGTTCTCCACAGATGCTGCCTGACCCGCTGAGTTACTCCAGCACTCTGTGAAACGTCACCTATCCATGTTCTCCACAGATGCTGCCTGACCCGCTGAGTTACTCCAGCACTCTGTGAAACGTCACCTATCCATGTTCTCCACAGATGCTGCCTGACCCGCTGAGTTACTCCAGCACTCTGTGTTGTTTTTGGCTCTGAAGGGTTGACTAACGGCGACACAACGGTAAACAAGGCGAGGCAGCGGCTGACTCACCAGTGAAGTTGCCACCGATCACGTACGGAATCACCCCCTCAGGCCACACCCGCTCAGGCCGGGAGGTGGAGGCTCGACGCACTCGACTGTGAGTGTCGTTCTTCCGGAACTTTCTGCCTCTCCGACGCAGGGCCTTCCTCTTGCCCTTCCGGCCACGGTTACCTGTACAGAAGGGAAAAGGTGTGAGAGAACAGACCACGTGGAGGAGAGGAAGGTCGGGGACTGAAGAGGGGGATGAGGCATCCTAGTAACCTGTCACAGGTCATGGGGAGAAGGCAGGAGAGTGGGGTTAGGGGGAGGGATAGATCAGCCATGATTGAATGGCGGAGTAGACTTGATGGGCCGAATGGTCTAATTCTCCCCCTATCACTTATGATCTTTAGATCTTATGACCTGCTCCTACCAACGGCAGATTGGGAAAGGGGAGGAATTCAACAAAGATCTACTCCAATCTGCCACTTTTTCATAATTCCTATTATAATTGTTCCTAGTGGGCAATGGGTTCTATAACTCCGAGATATTCAGGTATCAGGCTCTCTCTCTCTCTCCCTCAGCCCTTCCCCATTACCCCTGAGGTCAGAGGAGAAGAAGACAGTTTGGTTAGTGTTCCCAAAGTTCTACTATATTGCTTGGACAACTTGTGTCATGTTGTTTCTGCATCAGCCACCTCCTCCGGCAGCCCACGCCATAGACCCATCACCCTCTGGGTGGCTTCACACACCTCTATAAGATCATCCCTCATCCTCCTGCTCTCCAAGGAGTCGGTCCTTACAGCTGGCCAAGTCCTTCTAAAGTCCGCGCCTGCCCAACCTCTCCCTAGAGCTCAGGCCCTGAAATCCTGGCGACATTCGGGCGAATCTTCTTTGCACTCTTTCCAGCCTAACAACATCCTTCCTGCAGCAGGGCGAACAAAGGCGGTCACGGTGGCGCAGCGGTAGAGTTGCTGCCTTACAGCGAATGCAGCGCCGGAGACTCAGGTTCGATCCTGACTACGGGCGCCGTCCGTACGGAGTTTGTACGTTCTCCCCGTGACCTGCGTGGGTTTTCTCTGAGATCTTCGGTTTCCTCCCACACTCCAAAGTCGTGCAGGTTTGTAGGTTAATTGGCTTGGTAAATGTAAAAATTGTCCCCAGTGAGTGTAGGATAGTGTTAATGTGTGGGGATCGCTGGTCGGCGCGGACCCGGTGGGCCGTAAGTGCCTGTTTCCGCCCTGTATCTCTAAACTAAAGTTGAACACAATACTCCAAATGTGGACTCACAGAGTCAAGTATAACTTCTACACTCAATACCATGACTTATGAAGGCCAATGTACCGAGAGCCTTCTTGACCAACCTATCACTCCTTTAGTACTGCGTTCAGGAATCACTGTGCATTGTGTACTCAAGTCTCTCAAGAGTACTCCAACCATGAATAAGGACAAAATGAGTCAGAGAACATTACCATCCTGAAGTGAGCATAATCTCAGCCATTTCAGACGGTTTCTTGCAGAGGCAATGAGACCGGTGTGTCGAGAATCACGTTTAGACCACTCAAGCTGAGGAGGGAAATCTCTTCACCAACAAGATGGATTTTAACAAATGCACACCAATTTCATTGCTACTGTGAACCATAACTAACGTTGAAATGTAAATACATTGCTGTGCTGGAGTTTGGATTGTTGCCACGGAATCATTAGTTCAGGCCTCTGCCTTAATAACCCTGTAACATAATAACGATGTTTGCATTCCCTAAACTGCAGGTCAATGATTCACATGCAGATGTCAATGCAACACGAGACCCTCCAGCAGTGCGAGAAAGCCTCTTTAATGATATAATCTCCGCTGTATAATTTTTTATTTAGTTCCCACCATCTCCCTTTCCATCTGTAGTCTTCACTTTCCAAAAGAGTCACAGGATAGCTATGAGGAGTGGACAAACGTCTGTCTGCATTCTCCTATTCAGCTAACTCAGCAAACGCTGCCCTCCAGCTGTGCTTTACACTTCACGTTACACTTCAGAGATAGAGCGTGGAAGTGGACTCTTCAACCTATCGGGTCCACACCGACCAGTGATCATCCTGGGCACTGGGATCATCCCACACTCGAGGGATAGACGATAGACAATAGACAATAGGTGCAGGAGGAGGCCATTCAGCCCTTCGAGCCAGCACCGCCATTCAATGTGATCATGGCTGATCATTCTCAATCAGTACCCCGTTCCTGCCCTCTCCCCATAACCCCTGACTCCGCTATCCTTAAGAGCTCTATCCAGCTCTCTCTTGAATGCATTCAGAGACTTGGCCTCCACTGCCTTCTGAGGCAGAGAATTCCACAGATTCACAACTCTCTGACTGAAAAAGTTTTTCCTCATCTCAGTTCTAAATGGCCTACCCCTTATTCTTAAACTATGGCCCCTGGTTCTGGACTCCCCCAACATTGGGAACATGTTTCCTGCCTCTAACGTGTCCAACCCCTTAATAATCTTATACGTTTCGATAAGATAACTTACAATTTATACCCAAGCCAATAAACCTTACAAACCTGTACGCTTTGGAGTGTGGGAGGAAACCAGAGCACCCGGAGAAAACCCACACATGGTCACAGGGAAAACGTACAAACTCCGTACAGACGGAACCGTAGTCAGGATCGAACCCGGGTCTCTGGCGCTGTGAGGCGGCAACTCTACCACTGTGTCACCGTGCCATCTTCTGCACCACAGTGCCACCCCATACAGATTGTGTGTGCAAGAGTGCGACTGGACTACCTTCTAGTTACATCAAACCGTTTTCTTTGGAAGGGCAGATGTAAGACAAGAGGACAATAGTAATTCTCCTTCTCCCGAGCTTTCTTTTGGTGAAGGTGAGGTGGGTTCTTACCTCTCTGTCGCTTGCTGCCCGACAAGCCAGCCAGGCCATCCTTCGCGAGGCTTGTTCCATTCCAGTGTGAACCAATTAACTGACCTGAGGATAAAGCACACGCGTTTTCCGTTACACCTTATCCGAGCTTCTACACGAGTAGCTTTCATCCAAAATTATCTATCACAGTTTGCCTCAGATTCTAATTGTCTATGCATCAGGATGCAATGAAATTCTTAGTTTGCATGAAGCTCGCTGAGTGAAATAAGTACTGAATAAATGCAATAACAAATGCAAGGACATCAAAATGGTGCAGAGATTTGAGTACAAAACATTGAAAATACTTTTGTACAGATACATGGATAGGAAAGGTTTAAAGAGATATGGGGCATGAGGCATTCAAGTGGGACAAGCTTAGATGGAGCATCTTGGTCAGTATGGGAAAAAATGAGCCAAAGGGCCTGTTTCCATGGTGTTGGACTCTATGACTCTAGTTCTAGTAAACAACACTGGTATCATCGGCGGGTATAAAGATTAGGGTTGCCAACTGTCCCGTGTTAGTCGGGACATCCCGTATTTTGGGCTAAATTAGTTTGTCCCGTATGGGACCGCCCTTGTCCCGTATTAATAGGGTTGCCAACTTCCTCACTCCCAAATAAGGGACAAAGGGTGACGTCACCGCCCTGCGCCCCACGTGACCTCACCCAGCCAGTGTCCATTGGTGGAGCGGGAGCACGTGGCCGCCGGCTGGGTGAGGTCACATGGGGCGCGGGGCGGTGACGTCACTCTTTGTCCCTTATTTGGGAGTGAGGAAGTTGGCAACCCTACACACAACCAGTGTTGTGGGTCAGGGTGGGGGAGACGTTGTGGCAAATTCTACACCTTCTTGTGTCGGAAGGAACTGCAGATGCTGGTTTACTACGAAGACAGACAAGAAATGCTGGGGCAACTCAGCAGGACAGGCAGCATCCCTGGAGGGAAGGAATGGGTGACTTTTCGGGTTGAGATTCTTGATTAGAAACATAGAAACATAGAAATATAGAAAATAGGTGCAGGAGTAGGCCATTCGGCCCTTCGAGCCTGCACCGCCATTCAATATGATCATGGCTGATCATCCAGCTCAGTAGCCTGTACCTGCCTTCTCTCCATACCCCCTGATCCCTTTAGCAAAAAGGGCCACATCTAACTCCCTCTTAAATATAGCCAATGAACTGGCCTCAACTACCTTCTGTGGCAGAGAATTCCACAGACTCACCACTCTCTGTGTGAAGAAATGTTTTCTCATCTCGGTCCTAAAAGACTTCCCCCTTATCCTTAAGCTGTGACCCCTGGTTCTGGACTCCCCCAACATCGGGAACAATCTTCCCGCATCTAGCCTCTCCAACCCCTTAAGAATTTTATATGTTTCTATAAGATCCCCCCTCAGTCTTCTAAATTCCAGCCAGTACAAGCCCAGTCTATCCAGTCTTTCCTCATATGAAAGTCCCGCCATCCCAGGGATCAATCTGGTGATCCTTCTCTGTACTCCCTCTAAGGCAAGAACGTCTTTCCTCAGGTTAGGAGACCAAAATTGCACACAATACTCCAGGTGCGGTCTCACCAAGGCCCTGTACAACTGCAGCAGAACCTCCCTGCTCCTAAACTCAAATCCTCTTGCTATGAATGCCAACATACCATTCGCTTTCTTCACTGCCTGCTGCACCTGCATGCTTGCTTTCAATGACTGGTGCACCATGACACCCAGGTCACGTTGCATCTCCCCTTCTCCCAATCGGTCACCATTCAGGTAATACTCTGCTTTCCTGTTCTTGCCGCCAAAGTGGATAACCTCACATTTATCCACATTATATTGCATCTGCCATGCATTTGCCCACTCGCCTAATCTATCCAAGTCACTCTGTAGCCTCCTAGCATCCTCCTCGCAGCTAACACTGCCACCCAGCTTCGTGTCATCCGCAAACTTAGAGATGTTGCATTCAATTCCCTCGTCCAAATCATTAATATACACTGTAAATAACTGGGGTCCCAGCACTGAGCCTTGCGGTACCCCACTAGTCACTGCCTGCCATTCCGAAAAGGACCCGTTTATTCCTACTCTTTGCTTCCTGTCCGCCAACCAATTAGAATGAGGGTCAAACGTTACGGGGAGAAAGTAGGAGAGAGGGGAAAATAGATCAGCCATGATTGAATGGCAGAGTAGACTCAATGGGCCAAATAGCCAAATTCTGCTCCTACAACTCATGAACACGGCTGTTTCCAGCATTCCTGTCTTTGTTTCAGATTTCAGCATTTAGGGAATGCAAACATCCCAGCATTCTCACTGGAATTTAGAAGACTAAGGGGGGATCTTATAGAAACATATAAAATTCTTAAGGGGTTGGAGAGGCTAGATGCGGGAAGATTGTTCCCGATGTTGGGGAAGTCCAGAACCAGGGGTCACAGCTTAAGGATAAGGGGGAACTCTTTTAGGACCGAGATGAGAAAACATTTCTTCACACAGAGAGTGGTGAATCTGTGGAATTCTTTGCCACAGAAGGTAGTTGAGGCCAGTTCATTGGCTATATTTAAGAGGGAGTTAGATGTGGCCCTTGTGGCTAAAGGGATCAGGGGGTATGGAGAGAAGGCAGGTACAGGTTACTGAGTTGGATGATCAGCCATGATCATATTGAATGGCGGTGCAGGCTCGAAGGGCCGAATGGCCTACTCCTGCACCTATTTTCTATGTTTCTATGTTTCCAGTATCTGCAGTATTCTGACTTTCACTCACCGACTGGGGTCCCAGATGAAGCATTGCTGGGAAAGTGGGCCGAGTTGGAGTAATGACTGAAATGATTACCTTTCACAGAGCAGGAAGGAGAAAATGGGAAAGGAGGCCTCAAAAGCCAGAAAAGTGCAGGGCTGACCAGCAAACCGCTGATTAAGCCGTAAAGCACAAATCACAGAGACAGTGCACAGCTGGCTTGACATTTTAATTTGCAAACAAAAAGCTTTCCCGAAACAAATCACAATAAGCATTGAGAGACACAAAATGCTGGAGTAACTCAGCGGGTCAGGCAGCCTCTCAGGAGAGAAGGAATGGGTGATGTTTCGGGTCCCGCCCCCTCCCCTGACATCAGTCTGAAGAAGGGTCTCGACCCGAAACGTCACCCATTCCTTCTCTCCTGAGATGCTGCCTGGCCATCTGAGTTACTCCAGCATTCGATTTAAACCAGCATCTGCAGTTTTTTTCCCTACACAATCAATAGTCAATAGTCATTTATTTGTCACATACACATAAATGTGTAGTGAAATGAAAAATTGCCCGCAGTTCAACAATAAGACCAATAAGAATAATCAATAAAAATGCAATAACACATACAATCAAAAAACAAACACCAAAGAAAAGAAACATCCATCACAGTGAGTCTCCTCCAGTCCCCTCCACACTGTGATGGAAGGCCAGAATGTTGGGTGAATTTCCCGTGGGTAAAATAATTAAATGACCTCTGGGTTATCGCAGCAACCTTGGGGAAACAGAGATACTGGTGCTGGACTCAGTCACCTCCCTGTTATAGAGTTAGTAATCTGCCTGCTGCTCTTGTTGTTGAACGCAAGCACTGTTTGTGATGTGGCCCAGTTAAAGTAAGAGAGTTCAACGTGCAATCTTTTACGGCATTGAAGCAGTTCTGCAAAAACACCACAATCAGGAAATATTTAGGGAAAAGGTTAAAAAGGTTTGGAGCGTCAAGTTTGGGTTTTATGAATGTGGGGAATGAAGGGAAGACTATGGAGCAAACAAGGGTTCAAAGTTAATTTGGGCCCTTCTCCAGTATTTTACATTCAAGATTGAGCTTGAGTATAAGATGCCTGGCCTCATATTCAAAAGAAGGAGCGGATTGCCACATCCAGGGTGAACAAATACTCTGATTTACTGCTGGTAAGTTTACTGAAAACAGCAAGGTGTGCCAACCATTCACGGACATCCTGAGAACTCCTGCAAATAAAATGAAATCCTCATTGCAGCCACAAGCTGCCCACAAGAAAAAAGGAATCAGAGGATTTTAAAATAGTATATTTTTCTTTTTTCTTTTAGAAACATAGAAACATAGAAAATAGGTGCAGGAGTAGGCCATTCGGCCCTTCGAGCCTGCACCGCCATTCAATATGATCATGGCTGATCATCCAACTCAGTATCCCGTACCTGCCTTCTCTCCATACCCCCTGATCCCTTTAGCCACAAGGGCCACATCTAACTCCCTCTTAAATATAGCCAATGAACTGGCCTCAACTACCTTCTGTGGCAGAGAATTCCACAGATTCACCACTCTCTGTGTGAAAAAAAACTTTCTCATCTCGGTCCTAAAAGACTTCCCCCTTATCCTTAAACTGTGACCCCTTGTTCTTTTATACTGAAGATGGGGAGAGCACATTGTTGACCGGTATTAGCTCCCAACTAGTTCGGTAATGAAGAACAGATCCTGGAGTTATAGAGTGATACAGAGTGGAAACAGGCCCTTCGGCCCAACTTGCCCATACCGGCCAACATGTCCCAGCTACACCGGCCTGCGCTTGGTCTATATCCCTCCAAACATGTTTTATCCATGTACCTGTCTAACTGTTTCTTAAGCTTTGGGATAGTCCCAGCCTCAACTACAGCCTCTGGCCTGCGCTTGGTCCATACACCCACCACCCTCTGTGTGGAAAAAGTTACCCGTCAGATCTTTTCCCCTTCACCTTGAACCTGTGTCCTCTGGTCCTCGATTCACCTACTGCACTCTTATTGTCAAGTGTTGCCTAGTGATGACTATTGGGCATGCAGGTGAGCTGTGGGAGACAGCGGGGAGGGCAGTTGTGATGATAACTCCTGGGATATATTCATCCAGGGGGTGGTATCATCATTGAAGAAGCACGAGTCCTCCCGGTCCATTAAAAATCAGTAAAGATCACAAGAATGGGTCTAAAAGAAAGAAATGTTCATCTGTTTATTGAGAGGTAGGAAATATATAGGACAGCACGGTGATAGGGCAACTGCCTCACAGCTCAGGTTCGATCCTGACCGGGTGCTGTCTGTGTGGGGTTTTCACGTTCTCCCTGTGACCACGTAGGTTTCCTCCGGGTGCTCTGGTTTCCCCCCACATCCCGAAGACGCGCGGGTTTGTGGGTTAATTGTCCCCTCTGTAAATGGCCCCCTAGTGTGTAGGGAGTGGATGGGAAAGTGGGATAACGTGGAACTAGTGCGGACGGTGGCCAGCGGGGACTCAGAAGGCCGTATCTCGAAACTAAAGTAAAATAGATCGATCAATATGAGCACAGTCTGAAGAAGTGTCTCGATTTTTTTAGATTTAGAAATACAGCGTGGAAACAGGCCCTTCGGCCCACCGGGGCCGCGCCGCCCAGCAATCCCCGCACATTAACACTAACCTACACCCACTAGGGACAATTTTTTTTAAACATTTGCCCACCAATTAACCTGTACGTCTTTGGAGTGTGGGAGGAAACTGAAGATCTCGGAGAAAACCCACGCAGGTCACGGGGAGAACGTACAAACTCCATACAGACGGCGCCGTTAGTCAGGATCGAACCTGAGACTCCGGCGTTGCATTCGCTGTAAGGCAGCAACTCTACCGCTGCGACACCATGCCACCATTGACTTGGCCTCCACAGCCACCTGTGGCAATGGATTCCACAGATTCACCACCTTCTGGCTAAAGATTCACCACCTTCCTCCTCATCTCCTTTGTAAAGGAGCGTCCTTTAATTCTGAGGCTGTGCCCTCTGGTCCTAGACTCTCCCACTGGTGGAAGCATCCTCTCCACATCCATTGTGTTCAGGCCTATCAAGGACTGTTTCAAGGGGAGGCTCCACCATTCAGTGCGATCATGGCTGATGATGTGTAATCTAACTCCACTCTGCCCACCTAATAAGCTGCGGCAAAACACAAAACCCAGTCTTAGACTGGAACTTAGCAACTGGACTGGCATCAGCTGCTGTTGTAGACGACATTGGGAGCTGCCTCTGAATGAGCTCTGGGTTCACTCCATCGGCAGCCCTATACATTGTTCATTTTAATCTGCTTATCCAATTTGCCTTTGAAAGATACATCTTGTTCCTTACAACCTCACACTCCCTGTTCTCTGGTTACTAACCCTCTGCCAATGGAAATTATTTCCTCCCATTTACTCTTTCTTAAATAAGAAAGAGATTTGCTTGGCCAGGGCTTGTGTGAGAAGAGAGAGGGTTGTACTGTCAAGAACAGCTACATATGCCACATCTGTATTTTTTGTGGAGTTTAGTCGAATGAGGAGGCGATCGAACTGATATGTCCCCGGGGCGACCAACATGGTTAATGGTGAAATGAAGATAGACACAAAAAGTTGGAGTAACTCAGCGGGTCAGGCAGCATCTCTGGAGAAGGAATGGGTGACGTTTCGGGTCGAGACTCGTCTTCAGACGGTGAAATAGATGGTGAAATGTTTAACTCGTGGAAATGTCTCAACAACCTCCATCTTGAATTCTTAGGCTTTTAGTTTCGTTGCATTCCTCTCACCTCCACCCTGGTGCACTCCCTCATCTCCTACACAAACCTCTCTCCCCCCCCCCCCCCCCCCCCACCCTGCTCCATTGTGTTCACTCGTACACCTATCTCCCACCCCAGAGTCTCCCATTTCTCTTTTATCCCCCCACCTTCCCCTTCCCTCTCGCCCCCCTCTCCGGCTTTACATTTTCACCTCCACCTGCCCTCTCTTCATCTCCTACCCTCCTGCCTCCTTTCATCTCGAGCCTTTGTCACTCATTCCACCCATCTGAAAATCAAACCTTCCTCATGAATCCACCTATCACTCTCCAGGCTTTGTCCTGCCCCCACCCTCTCCTCCAGCTTTGTCCCCCCTTTTGTGGTGGATACCTGGAATGGTGGTGGAAACAGATACGATAGTGACGTTTGTAAGGGTTTAAAGATAACCACGTGAATATGCAGGGATATGGATCACATGCAGGCAGCAGAGATCAGTTTAAGTTCAGAGATGGTATCATGTTCAGCACAGACATTGTGGGCCGAAGGGCCTGCTCCTTGTTGTGCTGTTCCATTTTCTGTAAAGGACCTTTTCAGAGATGGACTGGGACTAGGATTGCCAACTATAGCAATCCCAAATACGGGACAAAGTGACGTCACTGCCCCGTGCCCCACGTGACCTCACCCACCCAGCGGCCACGTGCTCCCGCTCCACCAATGGCAGCTGCCCGGTTGTGTAGGAAATAAAACTGCAGATGCCGGTTTAAATCGAAGGTAGACACAAAAAGCTGGAGTAACTCAGCGGGTCAGGCAGCATCTCTGGAGAGAAAGACCCAAAACATCACCCATTCCTTCGCTCCAGAGATGCTGCCTGACATGCTGAGTTACACCAGCGTTTTGAGTCTACCCGGGAGGCAGGTTGCTAGGCAACCTCCGTTAGGCGGCGCCAGGGCCTCCGGGCCTACACTGTCCACACCACACCTACACTGTCCGGAAGGTGGACCTTTCTGTCATGGGCCTCCTCCAGTGCCAGTGAAGCCCACTGGAAATTGGAGGAACAGCACCTCATATTTCGCTTGGGCAGCTTGCAGCCCAGCGGTATAAACATTGACTTCTCCAACTTTAGATAGTTCCTCTGTCCCTCTCTTCCCCTCCCCCTTCTCAGTTCTCCCTCTATCTTCCTGTCTCCACCTATATCCTTCCTTTGTCCCGCCCCCCTGACATCAGTCCGAAGAAGGGTCTCGACCCGAAACGTCACCCATTCCTTCTCTCCTGAGATGCTGCCTGACCTGCTGGGTTACTCCAGCATTAAATAATACCTTCGATTTGTACCAGCATCTGCAGTTATATTCTTACACTACACTGTCCGGAAGTTGGGCACAGATTCTAACCAGCATTGGCAGTTTTTTTCGTACCACACTATCCGGGCCTACAGCGCCCGCCCTCCCGGGCCCAATACGGGACAAGGGCGGTCCCGTACGGGACAACCTAATTTAGCCCAAAATACGGGATGTCCCGGCTAATACGGGACAGTTGGCAACCTTAACTGGGACCAAGCCGCAAGTCGTAAAAATCTACAATGCATCTGCAACTACAATTGCTGCTAGCTAAAAACAGAAACTTTACAACGCAAATTATACATAACAGACATTACTGCAGGCTGCAATTTTAGTGTAACGTGTCAGCATGGTCATTAAACCATGATGACAGGTTAAGACTAAACTAACCCAAATCAGTCAGACTGATGTCTCTCATTCACTTCAATATATCCATTAGCCTTCTGTTAATGGGTCTATTTTTTCCAAAGGATGTATATTCATCCTTGAGTTGGTCTAAATACCCATTGATCAACAATTTACTCCCCACCCCCACGGTTTGTCAGTCGTTATGCTTGGAGTTACCCGTAGTTATTATGAACATATCCGGAATGTAAATATTTCTAGTTTATTTCCTGCACACTTGAGGAGAATAATAACATGAGAGGGGAAGCGAGAACTGGTAACATGGAGACAAAAGTTCACAAGTTATAGGAGTAGAATCAGGCCATTCGGCCCATCGAGTCTACTCCGCCAATCAATCATGGCTGATCTCTGCCTCCTAATCCCATTTTCCTGCCTTCTCCCCATAACCCTTGACACCCATTCTAATCAAGAATTTGTCTATCTCTGCCTTAAAAACATCCACTGACTTGGCCTCCACAGCCCTCTGTGGCAATGAGTTCCACAGATTAACAACCTTCTGACTAAACAAGTTCTTCCTCGCCTCCTTTCTAAAAGAGCGCCCTTTAATTCTGAGGCTGCGACCTCTGCTCCTAGACTCTCCCACCAGTGGAAACATCCTCTCCACATCCACTCTATCTATGCCTTTCATTATTCTGTTAGTTACAAAGAGGTCCCCCCCTCAACCTTCTAAACTCCAGCGAGTACAGGCCCAGTGCTGACAAACGCTCATCGTATGCTAACCCACTCATTCCTGGAATCACTCTTGTAAACCTCCTCTGGGCCCTCTCCAGAGCCAACACATCCTTCCTCAGATATGAGACCCAAATCTGCTCACAGCATTCCAAATGCAGCCTGACCAGGGCCTTATAGAGTCTCAGCATTACATCCCAGTCCTCTTGAGAGAAACTCGCTGGAATTTACAACATTGAGGGGGGATCTTATAGAAACTTACAAAATTCTTAAGAGGTTGGACAGGCTAGATGCAGGAAGATTGTTCCCAATGTTGGGGAAGTCCAGAACAAGGGGTCACAGTTTAAGGATAAGGGGGAAGTCTTTTAGGACCGAGATGAGAAAGTTTTTTTTCACACAGAGAGTGGTGAATCTGTGGAATTCTCTGCCACAGAAGGTAGTTGAGGCCAGTTCATTGGCTATATTTAAGAGGGAGTTAGATGTGGCCCTTGTGGCTAAAGGGATCAGGGGGTATGGAGAGAAGGCAGGTACGGGATACTGAGTTGGATGATCAGCCATGATCATATTGAATGGCGGTGCAGGCTCGAAGGGCCGAATGGCCTACTCCTGCACCTATTTTCTATGTTTCTAAACGCTAGCGATGATTTTGCCTTCCTTACTACCGATTCGACTTGCAAGTGAGCCTCCTGGGAGTCCTGCACCAGCACGCCCAAGTCCCTTCGCACCTCCGATTTCTTGATTCACTCCCCGTTTAGACACAAAGGACATCACTTTGGGGCAGGGTCCCTGTTCCACTTCAACTGAAAGTAAATTGGCACGTTACTACTGTACGATGTCCAATCTGTTTAATCTAGGGTTGCCAACTTCCTCACTCCCAAATACGGGACAAGGGGACGTCACCGCGGAAGCCATTGGTGGAGCGGGAGCACGTGGCCGCTGGCTGGGTGAGATCGCGTGGGGCGCGGGGCGGTGAAGTCACCTTGTCCCGTATTTGGGAGTGGGGCTGTTACGTCACTCTTTGTCCCGTATTTGGGAGTGGGGTTGTTAAGTCACTCTTTGTCCCGTATTTGGGCGCGGGGCGGTTACGTCACCCTTTGTCCCTTCTTTGGGAGTGAGGAAGTTGGCAACCCTACTAATACGGGGCAAGGGCAGTCCCGTACGAGACAAACCAACTTAGCCCACAACACGGGATGTCCCGGCTAATACGGGACAGTTGGCAACCCTAGTTTAACCTGTCATTGAATAATCCCGATAAACGTGGGTGCAACACTGATTTTTTGATGAAATAATAATTCTTCTCCATCTGGATTCCATTGGCAGTAGCGGCACGATGCTGTGCAAGGTCGGCTAACGTTAATCACTCATTCCAGCCACTGGGGCAAGAACTGCTGCCTCATGCAGGCAGTGGAAAATCTCAGTGTGGCGAAGGGACTGTCTCTCCAATATCTGAAGTAAAATCTAAAGTTAATGCACGAAATGTGGTCGGTTCCATCCCCCTCACTCTTCGACTGCCCAGAGCCAGGTACAAACACTGTGCACTGTCTGAGCCAGGCTTAAAGGCAGAATCGAAAGCCACTGCCACGTTTCACCTCCAGTTGCGGCAGCACAGACCAGTGGTGTGGGAAAGGAACGGTAAGAACAACAAACGTGGGGAATCTGGACTGGAAACAAACTGGTGGGAGGGAGCGCACGGAAGGTCAGTGAGTGCCTGGAAGAGACCGAACAGGCTCGGGTTTCAGAACATCATTAGGCCGAGCTTCCTCGTTTCAGGTGCTGCAGGGAGCCCTGGCTGCCTCTGACTCCCCGACAAGCCCAGGCAGCTTTGGGATGAAGTGCACGCAGCTGAACTCGATTAACTGTGCTTTTGAAATTGTGCAAGGGCAGGCGAGAAAACAGCGGTAAAAGGCAACTCCCCCACTGCTCTGGAGGCCATTATTCCCACATCAATGTGCGCACTGCTGTGAGGCCAGACACTCTGGAGCAGGCCCATGATCAAGGGGAAGCCGTTTGGTCTCTTCAATCTGTTCCGCCACTTCGCTGCTTCACGACTGGTCAAATCCCATCCTCATCTGCTGCTTTATTTTCATGTATTTTTAATCATCCTCTCTCTTCATGAATATCCACCAGATTTGATTTTGAGATCTTTACTAGTGTTGGGGCTGCACGGTAGAGTTGCTGCCTGACAGCGCCAGAGGTCCGAGTTTGACCCTGATTACCGGCGCTGTCTGTACGGAGTTTGCACGTTCTCCCCGTGACCTGTGTGGATTTCCCCC
The DNA here is from genome assembly GCF_053455715.1 of Rhinoraja longicauda. Classification (NCBI taxonomy): domain Eukaryota; kingdom Metazoa; phylum Chordata; class Chondrichthyes; order Rajiformes; family Arhynchobatidae; genus Rhinoraja; species Rhinoraja longicauda. Next base: position 17,856,996 of record NC_135988.1, read on the forward strand.
CGAGATTTTCAGTTTCCTCCCACACTCAAAAGACGTGCAAGTTTGTAGGTCAATCGGCTTAATATAAATATAAATTGTCCCTAGTCCGTAGGATTGCCCCAGTGTGTGGGGATCGCTGGTCAGTGCGGACTTGGTGGGCCGAAGGGCTTGTTTCCAGGATGTATCTCTAAACTAAATTAAACTATACTAAGCTAAACTAAACTCAACTAGGTCATTCGGCCTGAATAGGCCTTCGGGAGGTTCGCAGAGGTTGGTGGAGATTAGGGTAAAGTTTGTGTGAAGTTATGCATTTTGACATCATGCTGCAAACCTTCTCTCATTTAAGATTGTCTGAAGAAGGGTCTCGACCCATTCCTTCTCTCCAGAGATGCTGCCCGTCCCGCTGAGTTACTCCAGCTTTTTGTGTCTATCTTTGGTGTAAAGCAGCATCTGCAATTCCTTCCTACCCGTCTTAATGTCCTGTATTCAAACATCTGCAAACCGAGTCCACGAAACTCTCAGCTTAGTGCCTCTAGCTCTGGGGGACTCCTGGGTTCAGACCATGTGTGGATGGTTGTCCGCCCGTGCCCAGCCTGTCCGCAACGCTCTGCCCCGACGTTGGATTACCGTTCCACTATTGCAGTTTGATCTAGGGAGAACGTGCAAACTCCGTACAGACAGCACCCATAGTCAGCATCCAACCCGGGACTCTGAGGGTGTCGAGGCAGCAACTCTACCGCTGCGCCACCTGTGGGTCATCTTATCAAATGGCCAGAGGGTGGAGGGGTTAAAAACAGAAACGGCTGAGCTAACCTTCTCCACCTTACATTCTTGCCATAAGCAGAAACAGCTCCTCCATGCAATGGCTGGTATGAACTCAAGATGTTGTTGCTCATCTTGTGTCCTCTCCGGATAGATTATCATCCCCTCTGCTGCCCTCCCCTCCCCCCCCCTCCCATCCCCCCCCCCCCCCCCCCCCCACCCATCCCCCACTGCTCCACTCCCACGGTGTGCTGAGCCTCACTGGCCAAGGCAATACTTTGGCAGCACTCCAGTGTTTCAATTAGTGGTTGCCAACTGTCCCGTATCAGCCGGGACATCCCGTATATTTTGGCCTAAATTAGTTTGTCCCGTACAGGACCGCCCGGGTCCCGTTTTGGTAGGGTTGCCAACTTCCTCACTCCCAAATAAGGGACAAAAGGTGACGTCACCGCCACGCGCCCCACGTGACCTCGCCCAGCCAGCGACCACGTGCTCCCGCTCCACCAGTGATGGAGACAGGCAGCGATAACGCAAGAAGCAAACAGCTCCCACCTCAACAAACTCAATGATCCCAGGAATGAATGGGTTAACATATGATGAGCATTTGTCAGCACTGGGCCTGTACTCGCTGGAGTTGAGAAGGGTGAGGGGGGGACCTCTTTGAAACTTACAGAATAATGAAAGGCATAGATAGAGTGGATGTGGAGAGGATGTTTCCACTGGTGGGAGAGTCTAGGACCAGAGGTCACAGCCTCAGAATTAAAGGGCGCTCTTTTAGAAAGGAGGCGAGGAGGAACTTGTTTAGTCAGAGGGTAGTTAATCTGTGGAACTCATTGCCACAGTGGGCTGTGGAGGCCGTCAGTGGATGTTTTTAAGACAGAGATAGACAAATTCTTGATTAGAACAGGTGTCAAGGGTTATGTGGAGAAGGCAGAAAAATAGGATTAGGAGGTAGAGATCAGCCATGATTGAATGGCGAAGTAGACTCGATGGGCCGAATGGCCTAATTCTATTCCTATAACGTGAACTTTTGTCTCCATATTACCAGTTCTTGCTTCCCCTCTCATGCTACTATCTTCCTCAAGTGTGCAGGAAATGAACTAGAAATATTTACATTCCAGATATGTTCATAATATCACCATGCGGGGGGGTGGGGGGGGGAGAAATCAGGAGAATGGGGTTGAGAGGGAAAGATAGATCAGCCATGGTTGAATTGATGGTCTGAACGGACTAATTTTGCTCCTCGAACCTACGAAACTTACACTCTGCCCTGGTTGATTTTGAACTTATAAACTCTGGATCACTGGTCCAAGATCATAACAACTAGGCTGCCTTAACTAAACAAACAGCGTCTTTTGGCAGGATGGGTCCTTCCTCGCTGTGTTGCACGAATCAGGACACCAGCTTTCCCCTTCCGAGTTGTCCAGAGGGATTGCTGGCAATGGAAAGGGCCTGTATCTGCACCAGAATCTCTACCATTGTACCATTCTACCGCAGGGCAAAGCGAGCGACTTTTTTGACAAACTGTAAGCAAACCCAGGCTGCCCTTGAACAACTCAAGCCACCCACCTTCTTGCTGTCAAGTCCCACATCCTCCTAATGAGACAGGCTCTTGGAAAGAACGCAGTGGTGATCTTAATTGCACAGAACCTAAAGGCACACTAAACATCCTCAAGAGAAACTATACAGCATTGGATTTCTGTGGTCATAGCAGTTGCCAATTCCTTCATTCAAATAACATCCACGTAGGTTTAATTAAACACATGTGCAGGCTGTATGAAATATTAGTTACAAAGGCAAAGCTCCTTCCAAAGAGGATTGTGCGAGTTCTTTATGGTTCTTGGACAAGGCTTTAATTGCAGCATTGATGGCTCGTTGAACAACTGTGTACGTGATGTGGGCGCGTAGTGCGTGTGAATGTCAGCATGGGGAAGGAGCTTGGGTACCCACTGAGGAAGCCGCCCGGTCGGTGCTGCCGAGGGGCCCAGCCACCACGGGAATGGAACTCCTGACCTGCAATTTTTAGAAGGATGAGAGGAGATCTTATCGAAACGTATAAGATTATTAAGGGGTTGGACACGTTAGAGGCCGGAAACATGTTCCCAATGTTGGGGGAGTCCAGAACAAGGGGCCACAGTTTAAGAATAAGGGGTAGGCCATTTAGAACGGAGATGAGGAAAAACTTTGTTCAGTCCGAGAGTTGTGAATCTGTGGAATTCTCTGCCTCAGAAGGCAGTGGAGGCCAATTCTCTGAATGCATTCAAGAGAGAGCTAGATAGAGCTCTTAAGGATAGCGGAGTCAGGGGGTATGGGGAGAAGGCAGGAACGGGGTACTGATTGAGAATGATCAGCCATGATCACATTGAATGGCGGTGCTGGCTCGATGGGCCGAATGGCCTCCTCCTGCACCTATTGTCTATTGGGTCAGAAGCCCGAGACGGCAGAAGCTCAGAGCGCTGCCCTCGACTGACACGGGCTCTGCCACCTGTCCCCTGTAGTAAATCCAAAGAGACAAAGTAAACACCGCACGGATTACGGAGGGAACGCTGTTCAAACTGTCCACTTGTGGCTCATTATTTCTTTCCTTGAGATATCAGCTGGGGGACTTTGTTTTCTTGGCCACTTGTCTGCCTTTCTGTGCTGAAGGCGATGACTCATCTGCAGTGCGTTTCTATGGAGTATTTTTCCCACGGAGCCATTCACCAGGCAAGCGTTCACAAGGTCACAAGTTAAACTCAAACATGGGAGGTCTTTGGCCCATCATCCTGGAGCCCCCCCCCCCCCCCACTACAATGCCCAATTAATTCTATTCCAGGGTCTCAACCCAACTCTGTGCTAAACTTTGTACTTTCTGGCACGAGTCCACATTTTTGTTTTAGTTTTACCAATTTTCTATGACTTCTTCAATGAGTGTAACATTATAAGGGGGAATACACAGGGTGCATACACAGAGTTTTAGCCAGAGTAGAGGAATCAAGAACCAGAGGACATAGGTTTAAGGTGAGAGGGGAAAGATTTAATAGGAAACATAGAAGGAAGCCATTTGGCCCTTCGAGCCAGCACCGCCATTCATTGTGATCATGGCTGATCATCCACAATCAGTAACCTGTGCCTGCCTTCTCCCCATATCCCTCGAGTCCACTAGCCCCTAGAGCTCTATCCATCTCTCTTTTAAATTCATCCAGTGATTTGGCCTCCACTGCCTTCTGTGGCAGAGAATTCCACAAATTCACAACTCTCTGCGTGAAAAAGTTTCTTCTCACCTCAGTTTTAAATGGCCTCCCCTTTATTCTAAGACTGTGTCCCCTGGTTCTGGACTCCCCAACATTGGGAACATTTTTCCTGCATCTAGCACGTCCAGTCCTTTTATGATTTTATACGTCTCTATTACATCCCCTCTCATCCTTCTAAACTCCAGTGAATACAAGCTCAGTCTTTCCAATCTTTCCTCATATGACAGTCCCGCCATCCCGGGGATTAACCTGGTGAACCTACGCTGCAGTGCCTCAATAGCAAGGACGTCCTTCCTCAAATTAGGAGACCAAAACTGCACACGGTACTCCAGATGTGGTCTCACCAGGGACTTGTACAACTACCGAAGGACTGCTCTACTCAAATCCTCTCGTTATGAAGGCCAACATTGAGGGTCAACTTTTTTTTTACACAGAGAGTGGTGGATATATGGAATGAGTTGACAGAGGAGGTAGTTGGGGCAGGTGTTATAACATTTTAAACACATTTGGACAGGCACTTGGACAGGAAAGGTTTAGAGGGAAATGGGGCAAACGTGGGCAAGTGGGACTAGCACAGACGGGCATCTTGGTTGGCATGGCATATGCCCGTGTTGCATCTATATTTAGTTCACTGGACAATTTTCAACATCACATCTCACATCGGGATGTCTGACTATATTAAACGTGCCGTACAGTGCCTTTTGTAGTCAAAAACGTGCCTTAACGCGCACCAATTAAAATTTGTGCCACATTTATCAATATATCCCCATCTTCTATTTTGATTTTGTGGCCATTCACCTTTTTAATCTAATGAACTAATGACCAATGTCCAGCCTCTACCGTCCTTTTCACTGAGATCCAAACCCTTAATTGAGAGCTGGTTTTTTAACTATGCAGCACATCCTCACCACAGCGGACAATGCAGCACCTCCTCAGTTTAGTTTAGTTTAAGTTAGAGATGCAGTGCGGAAACAGGCCCTTCGGCCCACCGAGTCCACGCCAACCAACAACCTCCAGTTCTGGCCCTTCAACAGTGTAGCTCTCCCTCAGTACCACCCCGGTCTCCTTCAGTAATGCCAGCCAAGAACATTGTGCACAGCTATGGAGAAAGGAACTGCAGATGCAGGTTTACGCGGAATATAGACACAAAATGCTGGAGTAACTCAGCGGGACAAGCAGCATCTCCAGATGGAATGAATGGGTGAGGTTTTGGGTCGAGATCCTTCTTCAGACTCAGTCACCCATTCCTTTCATCCAGAGATGCTGCCTGTCCCGCTGAGTTACTTTACTCCAGCATTTGTGTTTCAGTTTAGTTTATTGTCACGTGAAAGTGAAAAATACATTGAAAAGCATTTTGTTGCATAGAAACATAGAAAATAGGTGCAGGAGTAGGCCATTCGGCCCTTCAAGCCAGCACCGCCATTCAATATGATCATGGCTGATCATAACCCGTTAGCAGAAACATAGTACATGATTACAATCGATCCATTTACAGTGTATAGATACATGATAAGGGAATAGCATTTATTGCAAGGTAAAGCCAGCAAAGTCCCATCAAGGATAGTCCATGGGTCATCAAAGAGGTAGATAGTAGCTCAGCAGTGCTCTCTGGTTGTGGTAGGATGGTTCAGTTGCCTGATAACAGCTGGGAAGAAACTATCTATAACTATCTATTGTGCACAACTCTCAGGAATCTCAAGAGGGGTCTCGACCCAAAACATCACCCATTCCTTCTCTTCAGAGATGCTGCCTGTCCCGCTGAGTTACTCCAGCTTTTTGTGTCTATCTCAGGAATGGAACTTGAAACCTGAGCTCACAGCTACCTTGCACTCAAGCCTTAGCTAACCTTTCTTCTTTTTATATTAAAAAAAGTCCCAGCAGGGAATTCTTTAGACGCTTTTAGCATGGAGCCGTTTTCAATGAGAGGGGAGGGAGGTGGTCCACTCAGCAGCCTTTCAACTTGACTTTCCTATGACGATATTATTTTTACCTCGTGCCAATCAATACAAGGTTGAAGCAAACGTTAGTTCCTGAGAGGGAACCTTAAGAACTCTATCTAGCTCTCTCTTGAATGCATTCAGAGACTTCGCCTCCACTGCCTTCTGAGGCAGTGAATTCCACAGATTTACAACTCTCTGACTGAAAATGTTTTTCCTCATCTCAGTTCTAAATGGCCTGCCCCTTATTCTTAAACTGTGGCCCTTGTTCTGGACTCCCCCAACATTGGGAACATGTTTCCTGCCTCTAACGTGTCCAACCCCTTAATAATCTTATACGTTTCGATAAGATCTCCTCTCATCCTTCTAAATTCCAGTATATGCAAGCCTAGTCACTCCAGTCTATCAACATATGATAGTCCCACCATTCCGGGAATTAACCTAGTATACCTACGCTGCACGCCCTCAATAGCAAGAATATCCTTCCTCAAATTTGGAGACCAAAACTGCACACAGTACTCCAGGTGCGGTCTCACTAGGGCCCTGTACAACTGCAGAAAGACCTCTTTGCTCCTATACTCAACTCCTCTTGTTATGAAGGCCAACATTCCATTGGCTTTCTTCACTGCCTGCTGTACCTGCATGCTTCCTTTCAGTGACTGATGCACTAGGACACCCAGATCTCGTTGTACGTCCCACATCTGCTGGTTTGCCCCACGAGAGGTCACTATGAACTCAGCCCATTGCATTGATTCCAACAGTGACACCAACAAGTTATTCGCTGAAGTTTGGTCCGTCTATATACTAAAACTCTTGTTTGTTTGTTCCTGAACTACAGCCAAAACGGTACACGATCGCACAACAATTTTATGCCCACCTTACTCACCGTTGTCCCTCAGACAAAGACAATAGGTGCAGGAGGAGGCCTTTCGGCCCCTCGAGCCAGCACCACCATTCAATGTGATCATGGCTGATCATTCTCAATCAGTACCCCGTTCCTGCCTTCTCCCCATACCCCCTGACTCCGCTAACCTTAAGAGCTCTATCTAGCTCTCCATTGAATGCATTCAGAGACTTGGCCTCCACTGCCTTCTGAGGCAGTGAATTCCACAGATTCACAACTCTCTGACTGAAAAAGTTTTTCCTCATCTCAGTTCTAAATGACCTACCCCTTATTCTTAAACTGTGGCCCCTGGTTCTGGACTCCCCCAACATTGGGAACATGTTTCCTGCCTCTAACGTGTCCAACCCCTTAATAATCTTATATGTTTCGATAAGATCCCCTCTCATCCTTCTAAATTCCAGTGTGTACACTTTGGTGCTAATGGAAGAAGTTTCGTTGGAATCGGTTATATTTTTAAAGTTATTCACATTTTAAAGTTTAAAGCTATCTCCTCGGGAGGGAGGGATGGAGGGAGGATAAGGGGGGATGAGGGGGATGGAGTGGAGGGGGAGGAGAAGAGGGAGGGGGGAGGGAGGATGGGATGGGTCAGGGGAGGGTGCTGCACCAATGCAGGAGAGGTTTGGGTCCAACGGGTCCACTTGATCTAGTTTTACTTAAATTCGCTTGGATCGATATTGACAGAATCATTACATGTAATCTTTCACAAAGAAAGGCACAGTAAAGTCCAAATACCGTTTCAGCACTTAGTGTTCTTACCATCACAAGGTGAAGTAATATCAGTTCCATCTTCAAATATCATTCCCTTGAATAGATCGCCCCTGAGCACCTCACCTCCCCACGGCCACTCCATTGTTGTTGTAGCTACGGCCGCCAACTGTCCCGTATTAGCCGGGACGTCCCGTACGGGACCGCCCTTGTCCTGCATTAGTAGGGTTGCCAACTTCCTCACGCATAAATACGGGACGTCACCCTTTGTCCCGTATTTGGGAGCGAGGAAGTTGGCAACCCCAGCTGCATCATTCACACAGACCATTGAAGAGAAGTAACAAGGTGTTTTGTTCTCGGACCCATTCCTACATCGTGTTACTTCGCATGAAGCCCACTGCCCCGCCTTCAAAATTGGGCCTGACGTTCCAAATGCTCCTCACTCCTGCAATACCTTCACCATTTGTGTCTGGAGCCGCACGCGGAGGACTGGAACGAAGCAACAACATCCCCGATGTGCGTGAGTGGCCTCTGGCCCCTGCTGTTTACGCCAAGCCTCACAAGTGACCCAGGCCATTTCTGCACGCGTTACAAATGCACCTTTGAGGAACGCGTGGAATTTTGACCCCAGTCACTTTCCTGGAATACCTGGCTGCCACCCAGTGCCCCAGTGTGTACAAACCCCGTCCATTAATTGCTGCATTGGCCAGAGCAGCCTGGAAACGCAGCCAATGAGTCTTGCCAGCGTTCTGTGGCTTTTACACTCCAGCGAGAACAAAGTCGATGGTACCAGAAACCGAGAGATGGCCGGGGTGACGGATAGCCCTCTCTGCGTTTCCAGTTCAGATGGGGAGCGTTTTATAGGGAGCCTTGGAAACCGGTCAGGTAGCGTACAAAAGGAGATTTGGAATAGTTGCCCTGTCTCGTGTCATTCTGAAATCAGAATGCTTGGTTAATTCCACCCCATCGGGGCACTGGGTAGAAGCCAGGTATTCCAGGAAAGTGACTGGGGTCAAAATTCTATGCGTCCCTCAAAGGTGCCTCAAAGAGCCTGCCATGCTACACAACACAACCACACATCCAGCTATGCATTCACCACACGAAAGGCAGGGGAGGTGGCCTTCTTTTCCTTCAGGCCTGAGATGATTGTTGAACAGTTCGTTCAGCCCATGCCTGAATACAGACTTCGTCCCACCCCTCTTCAGCTAACTCTCTCTCAGTGAGTAGGAAAATAACTGCAGATGCTGGTACAAATCGAAGGTATCACAAAATGCTGGAGTAACTCAGCAGGTCAGGCAGCATCTAGGAGAGAGGGAATGGGTGACGTTTCGGGTCTCCCGAAACGTCACCCATTCCCTCTCTCCTAGAGGCTGCCTGACCTGCTGAGTTACTCCAGCATTTTGTGATACCTTCGATACCTTCGGGTCTCGACCCAAAACATCACCCATTCCCTCTCTCCTAGATGTTGCCTGACCTGCTGAGTTACTCCAGCATTTTGTGACACCTTCTCTCCCAGTGAGGCTTCTATTCCTCTCTCCAACCGCGGCAAGAAATTATAGGAGTCTTGATTCGCAGCAGAGATGGTCGAGTTCTTGATTCGTCAGGGCATCAATGGGGTTCAGCGGGAAAAGTAGGTCAGCCGTGATCAAATGGCAGAGCAGACCCGATGGGCCGAATGGTCTAATTACGCTCCTATGTCTTATGATAAGTCATCCTCAACTCCTCAATTCCAAAAGACGGAGAATGAAACGTGGTTGAAGGTCGGGAAGCACATTTCAACAAGACCAAGCAAACTATCTTCTCTGAAGGGCATCGGTAAAGCAGATGGGTTTTGATGGTTTTGATGGTGTGTGCCACAAACAATATTGCTAAAGATATTGGGCCATTTACCTCCTGTGTGTTTGTGTAACAAACCTCCTGCAGCAAAGGCTAAATGCTGGAAGTATTAAATTGACTATACAGCAATTGGAATTTTAATAAGTGAAGGACACTATGAATATGAAAGTTGCTTCTATTCCCCACAGGAAGAGGCAGCTGTTTTATCTCCACTAATAAAAGGAATTACACAATTTGATGCAGTCTCTCCTTTTCACTCAATGGCATATATATTGGCTCTCCAATGTGCAATAAATTTGAGTATGCATTGCAGGGACCACAGGCACTTTGGTGCATTTCACGTCATGGCATGGAGCACAGATAAGCACAGCCCAAGAACAGGCCACAATGTCCGAGCTGGACATGATGCCAAAATAAACTAATCTCCTCTGCCTGCATGTGATCCATATCCCTCCATTCCTGGCATATCCATCTGCCTATAGAACCAAAACATGCCGGTGCTTGCCTTCTGGCTGTGTACTATTCGAATACACTTGCACTTAACTAAGTTTAATTTAGTTTGGTTTAGAGATATAGCGCGGAAACACCGAGTCCGCGCCGCCCAGCGATCCCCGCACATTAACACTATCCTACACACACTAGGGACAATTTTCCATTTATACCACGCCAATTAACCTACATACCTGCACGTATTTGGAATGTGGGAGGAAACCGAAGGTCTCGGTGAAAACCCACGCAGGTCATATGCGAGAATATTATTTTATGCATGATATTATTTGCTATATAATATTCTCCCATAGTCACGGGGAGACAATAGACAATAGACAATAGGTGCAGGAGTAGGCCATTCAGCCCTTCGAGCCAGCACCGCCATTCAATGCGATCATGGCTGATCACTCTCAATCAGTACCCCGTTCCTGCCTTCTCCCCATACCCCCTCACTCCGCTATCCTTAAGAGCTCTATCCAGCTCTCTCTTGAAAGCATCTAACGAATTGGCCTCCACTGCCTTCTGAGGCAGAGAATTCCACACCTTCACCACTCTCTGACTGAAAAAGTTCTTCCTCATCTCCGTTCTAAATGGCCTACCCCTTTTTCTTAAACTGTGGCCCCTTGTTCTTGACTCCCCCAACATTGGGAACATGTTTCCTGCCTCTAATATGTCCAATCCCCTAATTATCTTATATGTTTCAATAAGATCCCCCCTCATCCTTCTAAATTCCAGTGTATACAAGCCTAATTGCTCCAGCCTTTCAACATACGATAGTCCCGCCATTCCGGGAATTAACCTAGTGAACCTACGCTGCACGCCCTCAATAGCAAACTCCATACACTCAGCACCCATAGTCGGGATGGAACCCGGGTCTCCGGTGCTGCAAGCGCCGTAAGGCAGCAACTCTACCGCTGCGCCACCGTGCAGCCCACACGATTGTGTTCATCTGCAGTAATACTTTTATTGAACTGCACGCAAACAAGGAATTTCTCTGTACCTCGGTACATGCAATGATCAAGTACCTTTGAAATCCATATGCAACCCGCCTCCTGGCGCGGGCGGCCGCCATTGGTAGAGCGGGAGCACGTGGCCGCTGACTGGGTGAGGTCACGTGGGGCGCGGGGCGTCGACGCCACCCTTGGTCCCGTATTTGGGGGTGAGGAAGTTGGCAACCCTACTAAGGGCAGTCCCGTACGGGCAAACTAATTTAGCCCAAAATACGGGATGCCCCGGCTAATACGGGACAGTTGGCAGCCCGACCATTGCGGCCATGTTTCAAAATCTCGACTCTTATTATCTAGACACTTAACATTCTTCAAGTCAATCTCTTTTTATAACACCTGTAAGCCCTGGAGAAAACTCTTGTTTGCTCATGAAAAAACACATTCCTCCAAGAGCAGACAAAACTCTGATCTTCCAAAGGATGTTTTGTTTGATTTAAACTATTATCCTTACAGCTGCGCTGGACAGATCATGCTGGCTGTTGTTGGTTATTCAATTACTCAACAACTTCAAATGGGGAAGGTGGGGGAGCGGACGAGTTTCCCAAAATAGTACTGAGGATGAAGGGCTTCAATTATGTGGAGAGACCAAAGAAGCTGCAATTAACTTTCACTGCCCTCAGCAAAACAAGGAAAGATTCAAGAGAAGGTAGACACAAAGCGCTGGAGTAACTCAGCGGGACAGGCAGCATCTCTGGAGAGAAGGGACGGTGACGTTTCAGGTCGAGACCCTTCTTGAGACCTCAACCCCATATTTCGCCTGGGCAGCTTGCAGCCCAGCGGTATGAACATTGACTTCTCCAACTTTAGATAGTTCCTCTGTCCCTCTCTCCCAGATCTCCCACTGTCTTCCTGTCTCCACCTATATCCTTCCTTTGTCCCGCCCCTCTGACATCAGCCTGAAGAAGGGTCTCGACCCGAAACGTCGCCCATTCCATCTCTCCTGAGATGCTGCCTGACCTGCTGAGTTACTCCAGCATTTTGTGAATAAATACCTTCAATGTGAAGAATGGGACCCCACCCGAAATGTCCCCCATTTCGCCTGACCCGTTGAGTTACTCCAGCTTTTTGGGCCCCCCTTCGATTTAAACCAGCATCTGCAGTTCTTTCCTACATGAAGAGTTTTGATAGAATAAATAGCGAACTGATCCTTGTGACAGGAACAAGGTGACATTATTGCAATCATGTATTGTCTTTCCGCTGGCTGGTTGGCACACAACTAGGGTTGCCAACTGTCCCGTATTAGCCGAGACATCCCGTATTTTGGGCTAAATTAGTTTGTGTCGTACGGGACCGCCCTTGTCCCGTATTAGTAGGGTTGCCAACTTCCTCACTCCCAAATACGGGACAGAGGGCGACGTCACCGCCCCGCGCGCCCAACGTGACCTCACCCAGCCAGCGGCCACGTGCTCCCGCTCCACCAATGGCGGCCGCCATTGATGGAGCGGGAGCATGTGGCCGCTGGCTGGGTGAGGTCACGTGGGGCGCGGGGCGGTGACGTCACCCTTTGTCCTGTATTTGGAAGTGAGGAAGTTGGCAACCCTACAAAACCTTTTCACTGTGCCTCGGTATATGTGACAATAAACTAAACTGAAACTGAACTACCTCCACAGTGGAAGCAGAGGGGAGGTGATCATTTTCTTTAGTTGCGATCCACAATGCACACGCTGCGAGATTTGTGGCATTAGACAGAGCTCTTAATGATAGCGGAGTCAAGGGGTATGGGGAGAAGGCAGGAACGGGGTACTGATCGTGGATGATCAGCCATGATCACGGTGAATGGCGGTGCTGGCTCAAAGGCTCGAATGGCCTCCTCCTGCACCTATTTTTTAGATTTAGATTTAGAGATACAACGCGGAAACAGGCCCTACGGCCCACTGAGTCCGCGCCGCCCAGCGATCCCCGCACATTAACACTATCCTACACACACTAGGGACAATTTTTACATTTACCCAGTCAATTAACCTACATACCTATTGTCCATTGTCTATTGAATCAGACTATACCTTCTCCCTATACCCCCCTGACTCCGCCATCCTTAAGAGCTCTATCTAGCTCTTTCTTGAATGCCTTCAGAGAATTGGCCTCCACTGCCTTCTGAGGCAGAGAATTCCACAGATTCACAACTCTCTGACTGAAAAAGTTTTTCCTCATCTCAGTTCTAAATGGCCTACCCCTTATTCTTAAACTGTGGCCCCTGGTTCTAGACTCCCCCAACATCGGGAACATGTTTCCTGCCTCTAACGTGTCCAACCCCTTGATAATCTTATACGTTTCGATAAGATCTCTCATCCTTGATCAGTGATCATTTTCAAAAGTAAATGCTTACAGACCATAACAAAAGAGCAAAGGATTGAGACTAATGGCACAGCTCATTCAAAGAACTGGCTGACCAGGTAGTCTCCTTTTAAAATATATGATTCTATGAAACCATGTTGCGATGGGCTTGAAATATTCAATACAAAATCTCAACAGTGGCAATCTTTACTTTTCCTGAAGTCTCTCAGATCGCGGTACTCCATGTGAAGCAAGAATAACTTTCATTATTAACTTCATGGCTAATTGTGTACTCATCTCTGAAATACGTGTTTAGTACGGCACGGTGGCGCAGCGGGTAGAACTGCTGCCTCGCAGCGCCAGAGACCCGGGTTTAAGGATAAGGGGGAAGTCTTTTAGGACCGAGATGAGAAAGTTTTTTTTCACACAGAGAGTGGTGAATCTGTGGAATTCTCTGCCACAGAAGGTAGTTGAGGCCAGTTCATTGGCTATATTTAAGAGGGAGTTAGATTTGGCCCTTGTGGCTAAAGGGATCAGGGGGTATGGAGAGAAGGCAGGTACGGGATACTGAGTTGGATGAACAGCCATGATCATATTGAATGGCGGTGCAGGTTCGAAGGGCCGAATGGCCTACTCCTGCACCTATTTTCTATGTTTCTATGTTCCATCCCGACTACGGGTGCTGAATGTACGGAGTTTGTACGTTCTCCCCGTGACCTGCGTGGGTCTCCTCCGTGATCTTCTGTTTCATCCCACTCTCCAAAGACGTGCAGGTTTGTAGGTTAATTGACTTGGTATAAGTGTAAATTGTCCCTAGTGCGTGTAGGATAGTGTTAATGTGCAGGGTTCGCTGGTCGGCGCGGGGCCTGTTTCCCTGCTGTATCTCTAAACTAAACGAAGATTTCTAAGGACAATTAAAAGCAGATTGGTCACCTGTTGCTGCACGCCACAGCATGTCATTCTCCTGAACCTACTCCTATTTACACTCACACTACCAGCTGTTTCACTGGTGATCATTATTTGAATTCACCAGAAGGCTCTGAGCCAAACAGCATGTCATTTTCCTCATGATAAAAGCCAAGCATTGTGTTTCCAGTAGGATAATTATCCCAGTTGTCGACCTCCATTGTCGCTGGTCACAGTTAACACAGAGAGTGTTCTGTTTTGGAACGACAAAAGGCATCACACCATTGCATTGCATTTTGTTCAAGTCTACTGTTGAGGTGAAGCTATGTGCGCCTTTAAACCCACGTGGTACAATTGCTGCACAATACCACACCCCAAGGTGAATTTGAGGCTAATTGCAGTTTTGTGAATGCCCAGGTCAGAAAGAGGGCAACAGCGGCTAATGACAGATACGAGAGGCAGCGGACGCTGGAATCGTGAGCAACGCACATAACCCTGCAGGAACTGAGGGGATGGAAATGAACAGATAACGTTTCGATTTATTCACAAAATGCTGGAGTAACTCAGCGGGTCAGGCAGCATCTCGGGAGAGAAGGAATGGGTGACGTTTCGGGTCGAGACCCTTCTTCAGACTGACGTTTCGAGTCAGGTCCCTTCCTCAGACTCAGTAAAAGACTCGGAGAACAACAGTAAATGAAATAATAGTTTACAGGATTCTACACGTGTAGAGAAAGGATTTGTGTAGGAAGGAACTGCAGATGCTGGTTTAAACCGAAGAGAGACACAAAAAGCTGGAGTAACTCAGCGGGACAGGCAGCATCTCTGGAGAGAAGGAATGGGTGACGTTTCGGGTTGAGACCTTTCTTCAGACTTAAAGAAAAGATTTAATAGGAACCTGAGGGATAACTTTTTTACACAAGGGGTGGTGGGTACGTGCTGTCGGAGGAGGTAGTTGAGGCAGTAACTATCAATAGACAATAGGCAGGAGTAGGCCATTCGGCCCTTCGAGCCAGCACCGCCATTCAATGTGATCATGACTGATCATTCTCAATCAGTACCCCGTTCCTGCCTTCTCCCCATACCCCCTGACTCCGCTATCCTTAAGAGCTCTATCTAGCTCTCTCATAACCTACAAAGCCCTCCATAACCTGGCCCCATCCTACCTGACCGACCTCCTCCACAGGCACACTCCCACCTGCACCCTCCGCTCTGCCGCTGCCAATCTCCTATCCCCCCACATCCGGACCAAACTCAGATCCTGGGGGGACAGGGCTTTCTCCATCGCTGCTCCCACCCTATGGAACTCACTACCCCAAACCGTTAAGAGACTCCTCCACACTCACCACATTCAAAACATCGCTGAAGTCTCACCTGTTCAGTACTGCCTTCAACCACTGAAGGTCACCTCACCTTCTGTCTCCTTTCTCTGTTCATTTATTTATTTACTTATTTATCTATTTATTCATTTCCCTATGTTCTCAAAATCTCTGTAAAGCGTCTTTGAGTATAAGAAAAGCGCTATATAAATAAAATGCATTATTATTATTATTATAAGTCAACTGGATCTGAGCACGAAAGAAAATTGACCTTCCATTTTAAAATTACATGAAGTGCAACATTAAAAGTTTCTCCATGCAAAAGAGAGATTCTTGATGAGTGCGGGTGTCAGAGGTTACGGGGAGAAGGCAGGAGAATGGGGTTAGGAGGGAGAGATAGGCCAGCCATGATTGAATGGCAGTATAGACCTAAGGGGCCGAATGGCCTAATTCTACTCCTATCTCTTATGATCTTTTGAGAGGAAGCAAAACAGTGAAGGTGTGGGGGCAATTCCAGAGGGACAGGCAGATATGTGGAGAGTTGGGCAATATTGAAGGCCATTATGTGCTCGGGGCAGCATTCCCCTATCAAAGACAGATTCTCTGCTGTGTTCTGCAGCAGTGCCTTTAAGAAGTGGTACTTTGGGTACTGCGTCCCAAGTGAAGAGCGGGGAGCAAGACAGACACACAGACGCACGCGCACACAGACGCACACAGACGCACACACACACACACACACACACACACACACACACACACACACACACACACACACACACACACACACACACACACACAGACGCACACAGACGCACGCACACACACACACACACACACACACACACACACACACACAGACGCACACAGACGCACGCACACACACACACACACACACACACACACACACACACAGACGCACACAGACGCACGCACACACACACACACACACACACACACACACTCACACAGACACACACACAGACACACACACACACACACACACAGACGCACGCGCACACAGATGCGCGCACACACACACACACACACAGACACACACACACACACACACGCACAGACACACACACACACACACACGCACACACACACACACACACACACACACACGCGCACAGACACACACACACACACACTCACACAGACACACACACAGACACACACACACACACACACACACAGACACACACACACACACACACACACACACACACACACACACACACACACACAGACACACACACACACACACTCACACAGACACACACACAGACACACACACACACACACACACACAGACACACACACACACACACGCACACACACACACACACACAGACACACACACACACACACACACACACACACACACACACACACACACACACACACACACAGCGGAGGGAAAACTGTATATCTCTAATGTGATGTACTGACTCTGGAGCTCAATGCCCTGTCCTATGAAGGCAAGCAGCCAATTCCTTGACCACCTTGTTTACCCACGCTGCCAGTTTCAGCGAGCTATGCATTGTACCCTCAGAAGGCAGTGGTGGCCAATTCTCTGGATGCTTTCAAGAGAGAGTTAGATAGACCTCTTAAAGATAGCAGTCAAGGGATACGGGGAGAAGGCAGGGACGGGGTACTGATTGTGGATGATCAGCCATGATCACAGTGAATGGCAGTGCTGGCGCGAAGGGCCAAATGGTCTATTCCAGCAGCTATTGTCTATTGTCTACCCCTTGTCCTCGCTGCCCGACAACCCTCCCCAGGGTCCTGTCCTTCACTGTCTATGCTCTCCCTTGGTTGAATTACCCCAAACACATCACTTTGCACTTGTTTGAGTGAAACTCTATCTCTGCCATTCCTCTTCCCACTTTCCCAGTTGAAGAAGGTGAGGTCGTAACCTTTCTCCAGTCAACCGCACCATCCATTTTGGTGTCATCGGCAACCTTACTAATCCTGCCACCCCCCTGTTCCCATCCAAATGGTAAATAAAGATGATGAACATGATGCCAGCATGAAACACACCACTGATCAAGGGGCCAACAATCTACATGACAACACTCTCAGACCACTCTAACAGGAGAAGGGTTCAAATCTGAAATGTCATCTGTCCATGTTCTCCAGAGATGCCGCCTAACCCACTAGTTACTCCAGCACACTGTGTCTTTTTTTGTTGTTGTAAACAAGCATCTGCAGTTCCTTGTACTTCCAAAATCACCCCCTGTTCCTCCTACCAAGGCAACTGACTACGTCATCCTGGATGTATAAGAAGATAACTGCAGATGCTGGTACAAATCGAAGGTTTTTATTCACAAAATGCTGGAGTATTTCAGCAGGTCAGGCAGCATCTCGGGAGAGAAGGAATGGGTGACGTTTCGGGTCGAGACCTTTCTTCAGACTGATGTCATCCTCGATCCCAGGCAATCTCATGCCCTGGACAGGTCCACCATGCGGAACCTTGACTGGAGCCTCAGAGAGAGAGAGAGAGAGAGAGAGTCCTTGCCATTGCCTGAGAGAGGATGCCAGATTCCCACCACGAGATGACAGGACTGAAAGGACAGATGCATCGATCACAAGCCGTGCGTCTGAATCTGCACTCCGAGCTGTGCTCCTTGCAAAACAACTACGTGGCAGCTGAGAAAAGAGGAGGTAATCGTTGAACTGACTCCATTACTCATTAATACTGCAGCTGGCCAGCCTTTGCTTTGGGCCCTGCCTGCCAAGAACACTGGAGGTAAGTCACTGTCCCACCAGACTAATTTATTTTAATTATTTACAATCACTGCTAATGTCTTTTAATGAACTACAACCCTTGCATTAGATCCTTCTGCAGTTGTACAGAGCCCTCGTGAGACCACACCTGGAGTACTGTGTGCAGTTTTGGTCTCCTAATTTGAGGAAGGACATTCTTGCTGTTGAGGGCGTGCAGCGTAGGTTCAACAGGTTAATCCCCGGGCTGGCGGGACTGTCGTATGTTGAAAGAATGGAGCGACTGGGCTTGTATACACTGGAATTTAGAAGGATGAGAGAGGCTCTTAGTGAAACATATAAGATTATTAAGGGATTGGACACACCAGAGGCAGGAAACATGTTCCCAATGTTGGGGGAGTTCAGAACCAGGGGCCACAGTTTAAGAATAAGGGGTAGGCCATTCAGAACAGAGATGAGGAAAAACATTTTCACCCAGAGAGTTGTGAATCTGTGGAATTCTCTGCCTCAGAAGGCAGTGGAGGCCAATTCTCTGGATGCTTTCAAGAGAGAGCTAGATAGAGCTCTTAAGGATAGCGGAGTCAGGGGGTATGGGGAAAAGGCAGGAACGGGGTACTGATTGTGGATGATCAGCCATGATCACAGTGAATGGCGGTGCTGGCACGAAGGGCCGAACGGCCTACTCCTGCACCTATTGATTATAACTCATAACTCTACCTTCTTACAGAAAATATGATCTGCAAGAGGCAGCACCGATCCTTTGCACTGACTGGCACGGTGTCACTTAGTCCATAACCGTGACTCGTGGACAGCACTTGGTTTGAATTAGAAGATTTGTGGCTTCAAGTCACATTACCTGGACTTAGCGTTTAGTTCTTTAGTTTATTATTTGCTCAAACCTTCACTGAATCATCGGCAGGTCCGGTGTGGAAACAGGCCCTTCGGCCCACCGAGTCCAGGCCGACCATCGATCGCCCGTTCACACTAGTTCTATGTTATCCCACTTTCACATCCACCCCCTGCTCACTGGGGACAATTTACAGTGGGGCCGATTAACCTGCAAACCTGCACGCCACTGGGATTTGGGCGGGCACGGGGGGAACGTGTACACTCCACACAGACAGCACCCGAGGTCAGAATCGAACCCAGGTCTCTGACGCTACTGTGCTGCCCCTTAATAAAGTCTTGGTGCTGTCCTTTTGCAAATAACGGCCAACATTATGTTTACTGTGTGTCGTGTTGTTACTTGCGAGCATAGCGCCAAGGCAAATTCCTCGTATGTGTACATAGTTGGCTAATAAAATTTATTCAATTCAATTCAAACATCAGCTGCTTTCCTGATTGCTTCCTGTACCTGCATGTGACCAAAGGGTCCGTTTCTGTGCTGTGTTGTTCTGTGTTTGAGTTTATGTTCAAGCCTTGGGAACAGAGGAGGAAACATTAGCCTGGGTTCCTTCTCCTCGCAAGCTGTCTCGAGGTTAAATAATGGACTGAGGGGCTGGGATGATGATGTGACAAGTGAGTTTTGTACTCCAGTGATCCATCTACGTACATCATGTACATTGGGTTCATGTTCATTTGACCGAACACGAAAGGTCTAACTCCACTTCAGTGCCCTTTTAAACAGCAGCAAACCAGCTGTGGTGGGTTGTATATCGATGTTTGTGTATGTGTGTGAGTTTTGGTATACAAATCACGAGTTCAACAGTTCCAAAGAGTTCAAAGAGGAACATACCTGAGGAACGTCCAAATGTTTGGGTTTGGTGATTGTTGAAATCTACAATGCTGTTGATCTTGAATATTTTCAGGTCATCTTCATCCAGTGCAATGTCCCCCAGAAAGGCGACTGTGGAATGAAAAAGCGTTCAATGAAAACAAAATTGAGGCAGGCAGCAATTATCTAGCACCGAGCCGCTGAGTCTTGGACACAGTTAGTGACACAGGGAACAAAAACAAATTAGGAGACCAAGGCCATTAATTTAGATTTGCCAAACTAAATGTTCTGCTCTATACTTTCAGCATCTGATCCTGGCACAGTACACTACACGCAGCCATGAGCCAAGTCCCTTGCTATTCAAGCACACTCCAGACTCCCACTGCTCTCAGAATGCATTAATCATTTCTCATCTGATCCTCCACCCCCTTCAAACGACTAAACTCCCAAGTTCTCGAGTCCCGGAGTCGTTGTGCTGCACGACACGGAGCAGGCCCTTCAGCCCACCTTGCCCATGCCGACCAAGTTGCATTCTGGCCTCCAGACACTTCATACCCATGTACCGGTACAACAGTCCTAATTGTAAATCCCCTTCTATAGCTTCCTCTGGCAGCTCATTCCAGATGCAGACTGCCCTCTGAGTGATAACGTTGCCCCTGATATCTATATACTAAAACTCTCGATTGTTTGTTTGTTTGTTTGTTCCTGAACTACAAACAAAACGGTACACGATCGCGCAACAATTTGAGGCCCACCTGACTCAACATCGTCCCTTTGGTGCTAATGGAAGAAGTTTCATTGAAATCGGTTATATTTTTTAATCATATTCACATTTTAAAGTTTAAATCTATCTCCTCGGGAGGGAGGGGGGGAGGGAGAGAGGGAGGGAGGGAGGGAGGGAGGATAGATAAGGGGGGTTGAGGCGGATGGAGTGGGGAGGGGGAAAGAGGGGGGAGGGGAGGGGGGAAAGGGGGGGAGGGGAAGGGTAAGGGAGGGAGGGGGGGGGAGAGAGGGGGGAGGAGGAGAGGGTGCTGCACCAATGCAGGAGGGGTTTGGGCCCAACAGGTCCACTTGGTCTTGTCTCTCTTAAATCTCTCCTCCCTCAACTTAAGCCCATTCCCTCTAGCTTTTGAATCCACTACCCTGGGGCACAGACTATGAGTGTTTGTTCACCTTATCCATGTCGCTTGTGACCCAAGGCAAGTTGTCCCTTTGTCACTTTCCTGTCACGGCCTCTCATATTTTCATATTTCATATTTCAGATACAGCGCGGAAACAGGCCTTTTCGGCCCACCAAGTCCGCGCCGCCCAGCGATCCCCGCATGTTAACACTATCCTACACACACTAGGGACAATTTTTTAAAAACATTTACCCTGTCAATTAACCTACATACCTGTACGTCTTTGGAGTGTGGGAGGAAACCGAAGATCTCGGAGAAAACCCACGCAGGTCACGGGGAGAACGTACAAACTCCTTACAGTACAGCACCCGTAGTCAGGATCGAACCTGAGTCTCCGGCGCTGCATTCGCTGTAAAGCAGCAACTCTACCGTTGCGCCACCGTGCCGCCCTCATACTTTCATCACTTCAATTAAAGGCAGCTTTCCTCACTCAATTTCTTTTGTCTTCCTCCATCACTATACTTAGTTCTTGCAACATCTGTGCAACATTCTCTAAAATCTTTTTCATCCCTGGGGTGAATTATGGAGCTACGGTAATATTATCCATTTGCGTGAAACCATTTTTCTTGTTCAGTGGTAATCAGAACAAGACTCGGCAACTTTAGCAACTACAGCTCAAGTTTAGTTTAGTTTATAGATACAGCGCGGAAACAGGCCCTTCGGCCCATCGAGTCAACGCCGACCAGCGATCCCCGCACATTAACACTATCCTACACACACCAGGGACAATTTACATTTTATACCAAGAAAATTAACCTACAAACCTGCACGTCTTTGGGGTGTGGGAGGATATTGGAGCACCCAGAGAAAACCCACGCAAGTCATGATGAGAACGTACAATCTCCGTACAGACAGCACCCGTAGGCAGGATCGAACCTGGGTCGCTGGCGTTGTAAGGCGGCAACTCTACCGCTGCGCCACCTTAGCCCCCAGCTTGATCTACTGGCTCCGAGATGTATGTCTCCATTATTGAACTATCCTCCATGCCTTCACAAACCTGCCTCCAGGTGGAGATTGGTGGACATGTCTAAGGCCCAAATGTTCTTCTCCAGTCCTAGATTCCAACCGTTGATCGTGTATTTCCTTACATTTGTTTGACCTTCCCAAATACATTACCTCCAGACGGAACGGCATTTGTCAATATTGCCTCCTAAGCTAACTCTGTCCATCTTCCTGAGCCCATAACATTCTTCCTAAGAATCAACCCCGATGAAAATGTTAATATCATTGGCAATTTTCTTAATTGGGCCTCTATAATTGAATTTGCATACACCACAAGAGGCAAGAGTCCTGATATTGTATCTTGCGTAATCCCAGGGCATGTAACCCTCCTGCCGCTAGAACCCGTGCCCACATGGGGGTGGCCTGGTGGCACAGCGGTAGAGTTGCAGTCTTACAGCTCTTGCACCACCGGAGACCCGGGTTCGATCCCGACTACGGGCGCTGTCTGTACGGAGTTTGTACGTTCTCCCCATGACCGCGTGGGTTTTCTCCGAGATCTTCAGTTTCCTCCCACACTCCAAAGACGTGCAGGTATGTTGGTAAATTGGCTTGGTAAATGTAAACATTGTCCCAAGTGTGTGTAGGATAGTGTTAATGGGCTGAAGGGCCTGTTTCCGCGCTGTATCTCTAAACTAAAACCAAATATCCTGCTGGACTCATTTTGTCTGCAGCAGTCTGCCTTTGGCTCAGTGCAGTACAATTACAGGCTGGGACTATCCCATTGCTTAAGAAACAGTTGGACAGGTACATGGATAGGACAGGTTTTGAGGGATATGGACCAAGCGCAGGCAAGTGGGACTAAGGTAGCTGGGACATTGTTGGCCGGTGTGGGCGAGTTGGGCCGAAGGGCCTGTTTCCGTGCTGTATCACTCTGGGACTCTCTCCATTGACTCTCTAACGGGGGAGGCTGAAAGGGGCTGAATGGCCACTTCTCAGTTCAACAGCTCATATCACAGTAGATCTCTGCTAAGATGTCTCCCTGGGCAGAGCCTCACCACACAATGTTGAAAAAGATTTAAGCTTTTATAACCAGACACTAACATTTTACAGATGGTAAAGAGTTTGACATCGAGTTTCTCTAATTTGATTTGGCTGGTCCCTGTCGGCTTCCAATTATTTCAGAGACAACGTTTTTTAGCAACATTCAATATTCTGATTAACAGTAGATGCTGGTGCTGTGTTAGACTTTCCACATTCCAGGGTGTAAAGCATAAGCCCTTCTTTAAAATATCACGGAAAATAATAAATACTGAATTCTTGACTTGAACTAATGCTGTAATAAAAGCAAGGTTGATTCCAAAAATACAATGGGAGTTTCACAGTCACCAACTCACAGAAAGGGTGTACATGTACCAGCGTTGACATTTATAGACCAGATAGAATGAAACGGCTGAACAAAAGGCCCCGATGTGAAATATATTTTAGCCAGCCTTCACTCCTAATGTAGAAGATCAACTATTCTAATTTGGGATTATTTTAACAATCACTTTTGAAAAAACAAAGTTGGGTAGGTTGAGTAGGCTGGGACTCTATTCCTTGGAGCGCAGGAGGATGAGGGGTGATCTTATAGAGGAGTACAAGATCATGAGAGGAATAGATCGGGTAGATGCACAGAGTCTCTTGCACAGAGTAGGGGAATCGAGGATCAGATCACTTGGGTTTAAGGTGAAGGGGAAAAGATTTAATAGGAATCTGAGGGGGTAACTTTTTCCACACAAAGGGTGGTGGGTGCATGGAACAAGCTGCCAGAGGAGGTAGTTGAGGCTGGGACTATCCCAACGTTTAAGAAACAATTAGACAGGTACATGAATAGGACAGGTTTGGAGGGATATTGACCAAACGCAGGTGGGACTAGTGTAGCTGGGACATGTTGGCCAGTATGGGCAGGTTCGGTCAAAGGGCCTGTTTCCACGCTGTATCACTCTACGACTCTAAATGAGAGACTGTGGGGAATATAAAGTTGTCACAGAGACAGAGTTGGAGTCATCCCGAGTTTGGGAGAAGATGTGCTTTTGCCGCAAGGTAACGTAGACCCTGACTTTGTGTCAAGGAGTGTCAAACCTGCCCAAAGAGTGCCTGTTGCTAGATGTCCATTTGTTCCATTCTACAGGATTCACAAAGAAATTGTCCTGTTTTATTGTGTCTGATTTTGCTGGAAATTAGTACAATTTACAGGAGGGACCCGAAAGTAATCTGGAGCTCCATGATGAGCAAGACAAATACACTCACACAACTGCAGTGGCAAACACAGACATACACAGAATCACAGTTGCATACATACAAGGACACGCCTGCCTGCGTGCCATACACAGACACACACTCGCACTCACCAAAAACAAGAACAAAGACATGTACCAACACTCACAGAAGACAGTGTGGAAACGAGGAACTGCAGATGCTGGTTGACACATAAGGACACAAAATGCTGGAGCAACTTAACGGGTCAGGCAGCATCTCTGGAGAATATGGACAGGTGATGTTTCAGGTCAGGACAACTTCTTCAGATTCACAGCAGGGAAGACTCACGCAAGGACGATAGATGTCTAAATATCTGTGCAGAGTACAGTGGTCTGAAGAAGGGTCCCGATCCGAAACGTCACCAATCGATGTTCATCCAGAGATGCTGCCTGACCCGCTGAGTTACTCCGGCATATGTGTCCCTTTGCAGAAACAAGGAACTGTGGATACTGACTTACACAAAGTAAAACCGAAATCTTCACCTTTCACACATTTGACCGAGTTATAGTTTTCAAAGCTTTATATGCTCATGCACGTAATTTAAAGAAACATTGAAAACACAAAGAAAACGAAGGACATGAAAGCTTCACAGATAATTACTTGGCCAAGGAACATAGACTGTGAAGAATTCATTCCTGCAGGCTCCAAGTGAAAATGAATACTTTTAAAATCTTTGTACTGCAATCTGGTAATTTGCGCTTTCTGTATTTCAGTGAGTTCAATAGATACACAAGATCCTTGATCAAAATGGAGTGTAGCTTAAACAGGCTGCGGTTTTGAGAACAAGACCATGCAGTGGATTAAACAGAATGCACGGACCATCAGGCTCTAAATGGAGCTTTTCACGTCTTTTTAATAGTGAGTCTGTACTTTGTGATGGAAAGGAAGTGCGAGGAGATGCTGTGTGAGGCAAGCCCCCACCTGTGCTCTTTTATTAATAACACATACCAAAGTCTCTTGGATAATTAATGGTAAGTTTTCAGTACAATGTAATGGAAATTCCAGTCTTGGACCCGACACGCGGAGATATTCCCTTCTGTCTGCAGGCTCAGCCGGCCAGTCAGTTTTAGATTTAGAGATACAGTGCGGAAACAGGCCCTTTGGCCCACCGAGTACCTGCCGCCCAGCGATCCCCGCACATTAACACCACCCTATACACACTAGGGACAATTCTTTTTACATTTACCCAGTCGATTAACCTACAAAACCTGTACGTCTTTGGAGTGTGGGAGGAAACCGAAGATCTCGGAGAAAACCCACGCAGGTCACGGGGAGAACGTACAAACTCCGTACAGACGGCTGGAATAGAAGCAATGGATTGCCTGCTCACTGAATTCACACACAGCAAAGTTGCCCCAAGATTTTGCAAAAGGCTATCGTGAATTTCTGGGGGCTGGTGTCAAAATTGAGCTGCTCCACAAACTGGTTAAGCCATAGCTTGATTGCTCCATCCACAAAGCAACGTACACACCATCTCAATAAATGGCACAGAGTGCTGGAGTAACTCAGTGGGTCCAGCAGCATCTCTGGGGAACACGGATAGGTGACGCTTTGGGGTCAGGACCTCCACCAGATGCTACCTCAATCCCTGGTAATATCCATCGCTTTGCCAGGGCAGATCTGCCATCTAGCCGAGCAAGTGAAAACCATCACAAAGAGGGAGGCAGGGGAAGAGTAAAGACATTCTGGCCTTCCATCACAGTGGGCGGCACGGTAGCGCAGCGGTAGAGTTGCTGCTTTACAGCGAATGCAGCGCCGGAGACTCAGGTTCGATCCTGACTACGGGTGCTGCACTGTAAGGAGTTTGTACGTTCTCCCCGTGACCTGCGTGGGTTTTCTCCGAGATCTTCGGTTTCCTCCCACACTCCAAAGACGTACAGGTATGTAGGTTAATTGGCTGGGTAAATGTAAAAATTGTCCCTAGTGGGTGTAGGATAGTGTTAATGTACGGGGATCACTGGGCGGCACGGACTTGGAGGGCCGAAAAGGCCTGTTTCCGGCTGTATATATATGATATGATATGATATGATATGATAGTGAGGAGGTGACTGGAGGAGACTCACTGTGATGGATGTTTCTTTCTGTTTGGTTTATGATTGTGTGTGTTATTGCTTATTTTTATTGTTCTTATTGTTGGACTGTGGGTAATCTTCCATTTCACTACACATTTATGTGTATGTGACAAATAAAATTGACTATTGACTATTGACTATTGACCATCACGAAGAAGGAGGCAGTGGGCTCCACACCATTGACTTCAGACCCTGGAAGACTTGGTCATCAGGTCAAAAATTGGCAAGGATGCCGACGATCATCCCGATTATCATCTTTCCTCAGCTAAATAATCAGTGCTCGTCCCTGGGCAACACCAATTGAAGGAAAGACACAGTAGCAAGATCACAGAGTGTCCTCGGAGTGGGTAATTTCAGCATCCATCACTGAGAGAGGCTTTGATACACCATCAATGACTAGTCTGATCACAATCTGAAGGAGAGGGTGTCAGCAACTGATGGGCAAGGTTAGACAATAGGTGCAGGAGTAGGCCATTCGGCCCTTCGAGCCAGCACCGCAGCCACTGCCTGAATGTTGTCGAGGAGACACTGCACAGAAGCATGGTCTCTGCTGAAAGCAGTTGCTGACAAGAGACCCGTCTCCTGACACCCAAGGCTTTTCAGTTTTCAGGTCATGGAGGAGTCCCAGGGCAGAACGTTCAGTGTGGGGATGGGAAGGGGGGTGTCGAAATGGTCAGCAACCGGGAGATCCAGCAGGCCTCGGCAGTCTTCATCGCAACAGTCGCCAAGACTACACTGGGTCTCGCCTAGATCTCATCAAATATGAACGTTTGTTGGAATTAAGACAAATCAGAGGGATTGTGCAAGAAGGACAGAAAGTGAGTAACTGGGTGAAAGGGATGTGGTTAGACGTTATGTACTGTATGTGATATGAATTACTGCAGTAATAAGATCAGTATGTGTGACTGAAGGAGGTGTAAAAGCTAGTTCACAGGCCTATGATTGATAGCGGAGTTGAATCATTAAAAAGAGATGATCTTTTCATGAAGAATAGCCTTCGCTTGTTGCAAACAACCCTTGGCAATTCTATGTTGTTTAATTACAGAGGCTTCTGCTGAGGGAGCACGGGGCTTTATTCTTCCTTGAAAACTTTCCAAAGGAATATGTCTCATACGCAAATGAGATAGAAGGCAGCATGCAAGCCAAAACCTCTTTGGAATGCTTACAATGAAAAGAGGCTCCAGATTCGAGCCAGGAAACTGTCACCATCCTTAAACATCTGATGTAAAGTAAGTGGAGAGGGTCTGGTAACATCACGGTTAGCTTACTGGACTTGCGGCCAGAGTTTCAGACCACTGGTTCCATGGTCGTGAGTTCTTAATTTAATCCCCAAGTAATTAAAGGATCTGGAACTTAAAACTAAACAACCACAACCAGAACTGTGGCCGTGAAACAACAGAATGGTCCCAAAACCCATCTAGTTTTCCAATGTCCTTCTGGGAAGGAAATGTGAGGTCCTTATTTGGACTGGTCTGGTCTACATGCAGTTACACAAGGAACGTTTCAGACGAAGGAAGGGTCCTGGCCCCAAATGTCTTCTTTCCACTCCATCCACAGATGCTGCCCGACCCGCTGAGTTTCACCTGCACATTGTGTTCTGCCCCTTCAACATGGCCGACTTTGACAAGGTATCTCAGTTCCGAGGGCAATTGGGGATGAACAATAAATTGCCAGCATCTCACAAATAAATGAGTAGCGGTAAATAAATGAAAATAGTCTGGTTATCTAAAAATCACAAGCTATTCTATTTAACGTTGAGGTGAGTGAACAAGATAAATGTTGTGGTCACTGCATTGTTGCAAACCATTGATGTGATCACACTGATCACTGGACCACCATCTTTCTCTCACAAGCGTTGGGATTTTAAATAGTTCAATGTGAATTTGCAACTTATGGTCGAGTCAGGAGGCCAATAAGTATTTAGACACTGGAGTAACTCAGCGGAACAGGCAGCATCTCTGGATAGAAGGAATGGGTGACGTTTCAGGTCGAGACCCTTCTTCAGACTTTTTCTGGACAGTAAATATGAGAAGGGGAGAGAAACAAAACTATCTGCCATTCCCGACCTGGTCCCAGCAGCTGGGTCTTGGTGGAGAGACCTATATTATAGGGGCAGCACAGTGGAGCAGCGGTAGAGTTGCTGCCTCACAGTGCCAAAGACCCGGGTTCGATCCTGACTCTGAGTGCTGTCTGTACAGAGTTTGTATGTTCTCCCTGTGACTAAGTGGGGTTTCTCTGTTTTCCTCGCACACTCCAAAGACGTGCAAGTATGCAGGCTAATTGGCTTCTATAATTTGCCCCTAGTGTGTAGGATAGAACTAGTGAACAGGTGATTGCTGAACGGTACGGACTCGGTGGGCTGAAGGGCCTGTTTCCACTGCTGTATCTCTAAACTAAACTAAACTAAAATTAGAGAAATCGAAAGCAAATGCCAAACATCTGGAATTAAAGCAGTAAGTGGTGGAGATATTAACCTGACAAGGTCTGAAATAGATAGGGGATGGATTAGGACAAATAACTGTGAAATAAATTGGCATTCCAGTAATTTTGGAAAAAGATAGAAAGGGATAATGGGTCAGGAAAAGGAATGAGAATTAACAGATGCTCAACACAAAGGAAAATGAGATGGAAAGTGTTTGCTGGAAACTGTTGGGCAATGGAAGGGGATAAGCAAGATGAGAGATCAACATAAAGTATTACTTGATATAGTGCGCAAAGGAGAGTGGAAACAGCCCATATTTCTAGTTATCTCTATTCTGCCTTCCTCTTTCCAATAGCTCTTTCCAAGTGGTGACGTTTCTGAACAGCTATTCAAGAGGTGGACTCAAAAAGCTGGAGTAACTCAGCGGGACAGGCAGCATCTCTGGAGAGAAGGAATGGGTGACGTTCAGGGTCGAGACCCTGCTTCAGACCTGAAACGTCTCGACCCGAAACGTCACCCGTTCCTTCTCTCCAGAGATGCTGCCTGTCCCGCTGAGTTACTTCGATTTAATCGATTTACCTTCGATTTAAACCAGCATCTGCAGTTCTTTCCTACAGCTAGGGACAGATTTAGAAGAGGAAAGGTGGGAGGAAGGCAGAATAGAGATAACTAGAAATATGGGCTGTTTGGGCCAGATGGTGAGGTGTGCCCTAAACTATTAGTCTACAATCACTGGAGACGTCCAACACTGGTGCCAACACGTAGTGTCATAAGTGATCTCATGTAAATCTGTCCACCACATCTGTTCCATCACTCCATCTCTCTAAACATAGGATCATTGCAAAATAATGAACTCAACAAACCAACTAGTAGTTTAAGAAAATAACTGCAGATGCTGGTACAAATCGATTTATTCACAAAATGCTGGAGTAACTCAGCAGGTCAGGCAGCATCTCGGGAGAGAAGGAATGGGTGACGTTTTGGGTTGAGACCCTTCTTCAGACTGATGTCGGGGGTGGGACAAAGGAAGGATATAGGTGGAGACAGGAAGATAGAGGGAGATCTGGGAAGGAGGAGGGGAAGGGAGGGACAGAGGAGCTATCTGAAGTTGGAGAAGTCGACGTTCATACCACCGGGCCGCTAACTGCCCAGGCGAAATATGAGGTGCTGCTCCTCCAATTTCCGGCGGGCCTCACTATGGCACTGGAGGAGGCCCATGACAGAGAGGTCAGACTGGGAATGGGAGGGTGAGTTAAAGTGCTGGGCCACCGGGAGATCAGAGGACATCGTTTGTGTCCACTTCACCGCATGTTGGAATCACACTGTGCCAATGATAATCATTCCTACTCTTCCATCTCCCTCCACTCCCATCTGAGAAACTTCAAGTGTGCCTGTCAATAACAATGTTGCCCCCAGGTTAAATGATAAGGATCCTCAACATATCTCCAAAGCATCTTAGGAGAAGGGGTTTCACATGTTAAGTCATGTGGGAGAACGGTGAAAGGATGCGGTAAACGGAGGAAACTGTTCTTAATGTACAAAGGGACATAAAACCACTCTTTCTATACAGTACAGAGTATTATGGCTGGAATCCACTGACTACAAAGATTTTAACCAAAATCAACCAGCTTTCATCCACAACTGGATAGAAATTCCTATTGAGGATCGGATAGGTTTACCGTTAGACAGGTACATGGATAGGACGGGTTTGGAGGGATATGGACCAAACACAGGCAGGTGGGACTAGTGTAGGTGGGACATGTTGGACGGTGTGGGCAGGTTTCACCGAAGGGCCTGTTTCCACGCTGTATCACTCTATAGGAAAGGTTTAGAGGGATGTGGGCCTAGGGTCGCCAACTGTTCCGTATTAGCCGGGACATCCTGTATGTTGGGCTAAATTGGTTTGTCCCGTACGGGACCGCTCTTGTCCCGTATTAGTAGGGTTGCCAACTTCCTCACTCCCAAATACGGGACAAAGGGTGACGTCACCGCCCCGCGCCCCACGTGACCTCACCCAGCCAGCGGCCAAGTGCTCCCGCTCCACCAATGGCGGCCAATTTTACGTTGAGACTGTTGTTGATCAGGTCAGCCATGACATGTGGTAAACCTCGTGTACTTGGCTGCAACAACGGACTTTGGACCGACGGTTCGCACACTTTCCCCACTTTTGTTGGAGAATAGTTATCAGCAGATCGACACGTTTAATGGCAAATCATTAATGGACCTGATTACAAAAGGTCCTGGACCTTCTGATCAAGGTCCAGAACTAAATGGACCTTGTGTGTGTGTGTGTGTGTGTGGGAAGGAACTGCACGTGCTGGTTTAAACCAAACATAGACACAAAAAGCCAGAGTAACTCAATAGACAATAGGTGCAAGAGGAGGCCATTAGGCCCTTCGAGCCAGCACCGCCATTCAATGTGATCATGGCTGATTATTCTCAATCTGTACCCCATTCCTGCCTTCTCCCCATACCCCCTGACTCCGCTATCCTTAAGAGCTCTATCTAGCTCTCTCTTGAGGGTCAGGCAGCATCTCTGGAGAAAAGGAATGGGTGACGTTTCGGGTCGAGACCCTTCTTCAGGCTGGACTGGAGAAGTCTGAAGTAGAGCCTCGACCCGAAACGTCACCGATTCCTTTTCTCCAGAGATGCTGCCTGACCCGCTGACTTACTCCAACTAAATGGACCTTGATCTTTTCCATCTCCCAATTCCCATCCTCCCATCCGGTTATGTCCCCTGATGTAACACCACGATGGCAAGTGAAAGGGAATTTCCCCTTTGTGCTTCAGGTGCCATATTTTGGTCGCTTTGCTCTGGCCATTGAGCATCTGTTTGCACTATGTCAAACAAAGCGAGCCCTGACATCTCAAAGGGTTCAAAGGATGCAGAAACACATAAATCTCAGGACAACCATAAAACTGATGAATGCTTTAAGTGGGCGATGGTCCACGTGCACATCATTGCCGCTCCGCTGCTCCCTTTAACAGTTCTTCTGAGAAGCCATCCGTGTTTTTAAACTGCTGTTGCCGCAGGGGTCTGAGACCAAACACAAGGCAGGGATGGCACTCCCTGCTATCTCCACACCACGGCTCATTCTTTAGGAGAAGCAGCTGAACACACATCTCAAGTCAACCAGCATCCGCGGTTGCCTGGCAATTGTGAATGGGTCCCGCCACGCAGAATGGGCTGCCTTCTGCCAACTTAAATATCAGCTGCTCGGCAGAGAGGGAGGGAAAGAAAGCACGTAGCCCCACTCGGGATGGGGACGGAGGTTTTGTGCCAATGTTAGCACAGAGGGGAGAAAGACAGGAAGAACTGGATCAACAGCATTTACACTGGCATGATTGATCCGAGCCACAGCCAATGCTGAATTCCCTATCTTATGTTGGTTTGTCCAAGTCTATTGCACAGCTCTGCAGCTCACTATCCAAAGGCATAAATCAAACGGACAGATATACATCAGGGCCACTTACTGGTTCACTGACCACAGCAGAAACCCACATGAGCTCAGGACTTGGAATGAGCAATGTGGATCGTTAACCCCTTCCTGACCAGCGACCCATTGTACCTCCGGAGCAGAATATGTTTCGTAAACCTCCCTCTTCTCCTCTCTCCCATCAGATAAGAGATACAGAAGTGTGAAAACGCACACCTCCAGATTCAGGTACAGTTTCTCCCGAGCTGTTATCAGGCAACTGAACCGTCCTCTCACCAACATGAGAGCGGTCCTAACCGCCCGTCCACCTCATTGAAGACCCACGTACCAGCTTTAACCGGACTTTATCTTGCACTGAACATAATTCCCTTTATCCTGCATCTGTACACTGTGGACAGCTTGATCGTAATCATGGGAAGTCTTTACGCTGGCTGGATAGCATGCAACAAAAAAGCCTTTCACTGTACCTCGTTACACACGGCAATAATAAAGTGACAAACAAGTCTTCATACAGTGAAGACTGTATGAAGCTCAGCTATAAAGCCACAAAGTCCTTCATCATCTCCCTCTTGTTATAAATAGCCACTGTGGGGCGGAACTGCACTCACACACAAATGACCGTGCAAGGGGAGTTATTTGTTCCTGGCACTCTACTGCATTTCAGTAGCGCCCACAACCGAGTGGATGGAGGGGGGGGTGGAGGGCCAGAGAAGGGCAGCAGATGTTGTCCCGGGATTCAAGAGTAGGGTTGCCAACTTCCTCACTCCCAAATACGGGACAAGGACCTTTCACCCTCCGGCGCGGCCTGGAACAGGGGTTTTCTCCGCCCGGCGGGGGCTTCAATGTCGGGAGCCCCGACGTGGCGACTTCAACAGCCTGACCGTGGGAGAAGACAGCAGGGGAAGAGAAAAGACATTCTGGCCTTCCATCACAGTGAGGAGGTGACAGGAGGAGACTCACTGTGATGGATGTTTCTTTTTTTGTTTGTTTTGTGTTGGTTTGTGATTGCGTGTGTTATTGCTTATTTTCATTGCTCTTATTGTTGGACTGTGGGTGACGGAATTTCGTCCAAAAGACTTGTTTTTTTGGATGACAATAAAGGTTATTCTGATTCTGATGTGACGTCACCACCCCCGCGCCCCACGTGACCTCACCCAGCCAGGGGCCACGTGCTCCCACTCCACCAATGGCGGCCGCCCGGGCCGGGAGGCGGGTTGCGTAGCAACGTGTCCGCTGGCGGGGTGAGGTCACGTGGGGCGTTGGACGTCACCTTGTCCCGTATTTGGGAGTGAGGAAGTTGTCATCCCAAGTGTTGGTGCAAGGTCTTGGGATAGAATGGAGTATTGGGAACAACGTTAGTGGCTGAGACTCCATTTTGGAGTCACAAAGACAAAATTTCAGGTGAAAAATCCATGGCAACATAATTTTAGTTTGATGTTTTCCACATGGTAGGGTGGCCATTTTGTTACAAGTTTTAAATGGGGTCACGCCAAAGTAAGGATTGCGAAATGCTGGCACAGAGAGAGATTTACTCTGAACATTGAACAGTACAGCACATATACAGGCCCTTCGGCCCACTATTTCTCTGCTGACCTCATTGAAACTTACCGAATATCGAGAGGCCTGGAGAGAGTGGATTTGGAGAAGATGTTTCCTCTAGTGGGAGAGTCTAGTACCAGAGGGCACAGCCTCAGAATAAAAGGACGTACCTTTAGAAAGGAGATGAGGAGGAATTTCTTTTGATAGATGGGGTGAAACTGTGGAATTCATTGCCACATACAGCTGTGGAGACCGTCATTGGGCTTTTTTAAGGCAGGGATTGATAGATTTTTGATTAGTAAGGATGTCAAGGATTATGAGGAGAAGGCAGAAAAATGGGGTTGAGAGGGAATGACAGATCAACCATGATTGAATGGGAGAGTAGACTCAATGGGCCGAATGGCCTAATTCTGCTCCTATGACTCATGAATGTGCAGTACCTACTCTGGGGAGCTTTGGATAAAGCAATTTAGATCATAATTTAAATTCCTAGATCCAAACCTTGGTATATCACATTGGGGAGCTTTTGATGGGGCCCAGGGCTTGTGTGTTGAAGTGTAGGGCGAGGTTGGAGAGGCTGGGACATTTATCTTTGGAGTATCGGAGGCTGAGGGATGACCTTATTGAGGTGTACAAAATCATGAATTCTCTGCCTCAGAAGGCAGTGGAGGCCAATTCTCTGAATGCATTCAAGAGAGAGCTGGATAGAGCTCTTAAGGATAGCGGAGTCAGGGGGTATGGGAAGAAGGCAGGAACGGGGTACTGATTGAGAATGATCAGCCATGATCATATTGAATGGCTGTGCTGGCTTAAAGGGCCGAATGGCCTCCTCCTGCACCTATTGTCTATGAGGGGCATTAATAAAGTGAAGGCTCACAGTCTTTCTCCCAGGGAAGAGGCTTCTAAAACTAGAGGGCACAGACTTAAGGTGAGAGGAGAGAAATTTAAGAAGGTGCAGCTTTCTCATTCAGAGGGTAGTCTGTATCTCAAATGAGTTGCCAGAGGAGGCTACAGAAGCAGACACAATTCCAATGTTTAAAAGACATTTAGACAGATATATGCTCAAGAACAGATTGAGGTTTATGGGCCAAATGCAGGTACATGTGACTCGCCCAATATGCCAACTTGGTCAGCATGGACAAGGTGGGCCGAAGGGCCTGTTTCTGTGCTGTACAGCTTTATGACTAAGTTTACTCTGTATCCAACACGCCACCCATTCATTCCCTCCACAGACGCTGCCTGACCCATTGAGTTCCTCCAGCACTTTGTGCTTTGTTCAAGATCCCAGCATCTGCAGATCCTTGTGCACTCCAAAAGCAACTCACTGTTCATCGTGGGTCCAGACAGTTGGGTGGCACCGTGCAACTCTGCGCAACCCTGGGGTACCTGCACTGGAAAGCCTTTCGTACGTTCATCAGACCTAGGCCATTCAACCCATCAAGTCTACACCGCCATTCAATCATGGCTGATCTATCTCTCCCTCCTAACCCCATTCTCCTGCATTTCCCCCCATATCTTCTGACACCCGTAATCAATTCCAACGATGGCGTCTGATAATAAATACACACTCTGCTCCTTTAATCCTACTCAAAGCTGGAATTTGTTTCACACAATCCACCACCTTGAACTATCGTTCGTCAGGAATGTTTGGACATACAGCTCAATGCTCTGAAGGTTTCTGCTGAATGTCAGTTATTTGTTCTATCGAAATGCATGAACGAGGTCAGTACAGACTCACCTCGCCAAATAACCCAACATTCAGCACTACGCCTCTCCAAGGCAGCTGTTTTTAATTATTATTATTTTCTGAATACAAGGTAGAAATGAGAGGCTACAGGACTTGTTCAATTCCTGTCACGCCAGACTTGGAGAATGCACTGAGCCTTACGCTGCCATTAAACCTTCAAGCTCAGATATTTAATGAATACTGAAAGATTGCCACATCCTTGGGTCGCCTGACCTGGTGAAAGAAGCCTTTACAAAAAGCACTGAGATAATGACCTGACCTCACTGGAGATTTAATCAATGTCGACCTTGAATGACGATGGAATGCTTTGTGGCTGCCTAATATCTCGAGTGATTTAATATTGCAATAAAAAGATGGCACTTCTCAGCGTGGCAATTAAATGTCAGCCTTAAAGCCGTGCTCGAGAGCTTGGAGATACGAGAGACTGCAGAAACTGGAGCAAAGGACAAACGAGTCAGTGTGTCGGGCAGCATCTGTGGTGGAAGGGGTGGGGCGGCGTAAGAGAAGGAATAGTTGATGTTTCGGGTCGAGAGCCTACACTCTGCTTCCAAAGGTCACCCACCTGTCTCTGTCTCCCAACCCCACCTAAGCTACCTGGACCCTTCTGCCCACCATTTCTCGGTCTCCCGATCGCCGACTGGCTCCCATCTCACCTCCCCACCTCACCTCGTCAGACCTTCCTCCTCCACTCTCCTGATGCAGGGCTTTGAACCGAACCATTGACGATTCCTGTACCCTCCCCCACCCATCCCCCCCCCCCACCCCCCACCCAGACAACTACTGATGCTGCTCAATCTGCTGAGTTCCTCCAGCAGATAAGACACAAAAAAGCTAGAGTAATTCAGCAGGTCAGGCAGCATCTCTGGAGAGAAGGAATGGGCAACGTTTCGGGTCGAGACCCTTCTTCAGACAGTTTGTTTTCTGTTTCGGCTGCGTTGGTATTTGTTCATTATTGTCACCTGCACCGAGATTCAGTGAAAGGTTTTGTTTCCGTGCTATCCAGTCAAATCTAATTATACCAAACACGAGTACAATCAGGCCACACACAAGTACAACAGGCAGTGCAGAGAAAAACACCAGTGTAGAATATAGTCTTCCAGCATTCTAGCGCTGCAGTTACAGAGAAGTAGTGCAAGGTCTGAAAAGGGGTAGGTTGGAAGATTGAGAACACACTCTAGCTTATGGGAGGACCATTTAGTCATCTGATAACAGGGGGGAAGAAACTGTTCCCGAGTCTGGTGGTACGCGCTTTTGAGCTTTTGTATCTTCTGCCCAACTAGAGAGGGGAGAAGAGAGAATGAGGGGATGAAAATGATCCTTGATTTTGTTGTTGCTTTGAGACAGTGTGAAGTGTAGATGGAGGTAGGGTTGCCAACTTCCTCACTCCAAAATACGGGACAAGGTGACTTCACCACCCCTTGTCCCACGTGACCTCGCCCTGCCAGCGGCCGCCATTGGTGGAGCGGGAGGCCGCTGGCTGGGTGAGGTCACGTGGGGCGCGGGGCGGTGACGTCACCCTTTGTCCCTTATTTGGGAGTGAGGAAGTTGGCAACCCTACTAATACGGGACAAGGGCGGTCCCCCCTTGGGACAAACTAATTTAGCCCAAAATACGGGATGTCCCGGCTAATACAGGACAGTTGGCAACCCTAGATGGAGTCGATGGTGGAGAGGCAGGTCTGTGGGATGGACTGGGCTATGTTCACAAATCTCTGTAATTCCTTGTGGTATTGGGCATAAGACCCTGAACTAGGCATCCACCTTGGCTCGTTTAATCCAGTGCCCTATCTGGTTTTAGACTTTACTCTCGACTTCAGAGATACAGAGTGGAAACAGACTCTTTGTCCACCAGGTCTACGCCAACCAGCGATCATCCCGTACTCTAGCACTGTCCTGAACACCAGGGACAATTTACACTCAACCTGCAAACCTGTACGTGTGGGCAGAAGCCAGAGCACCCAGAGAAATCCCACGCGGTCACAGGGAAAACGTACAAACTCCGTACATACAGCACCCGTAGTCAGGATGGAACCCGGGTGCCTGGCATGGTAAGGCAGCAACTCTACCCCTGCGCCACCCCTTGATTTGGGAAAGAGATACTTTGCAGTCACTCTGGAGATGTTAAGATCTGTTGAAAGCTGACATTTGCCTTCTTGTCCGCCCCCCTCCCCCCACCCCACCCCACCCCCCACCCCACCCCCCACCCCACCCCCCACCCCACCCCACCCCCTCCCCCCACCCCACCCCACCCCCTCCCCCCACCCCACCCCACCCCCTCCCCCCACCCCACCCCACTCCCCCCACCCCACCCCACCCCCTCCCCCCACCCCACCCCCTCCCCCCACCCCACCCCACCCCCTCCCCCCACACCACCCCCTCCCAAAAGCTTTCTGTAAAAGCAATTAAACTTTACAGTTGGGAGTTGGCAGCAGTTGTATAAAGCTCCTACTTACGAGCTGCTGCTTACTGAGACTCGTGTAAACATCGGCCAGAATAATTGGCATCCTAATGACAGCTAAATCTCAGCTGCTCCTGGCCTCTCCACCCTGCAGATTATGTGTGTCTGCTTCCACTGATATGCTGCCATTAAAGCAATCAATAAGTAATACAGGTGGACACAACCCAAAACGACACCCATTCCTTCTCTCTTGCCTTACTGACCTGTGATGACTTTAAGACAGGATCGCCAGTGAAATGTAATCCCTGCACCTTACAAACTTTTCCTTTACAACTGCATTTCCTATCTGGTTGGAAAGTTACTTTCAAGATTGCTTCCACAATCCTTTCTATTTTAAAGTTGTTTCATTTAGTTTCTTATTGACGCGTTAACTGAGGTACAGCTGAAACCTTTTGCCTGCGTGACCTCCGGTCAAGGAAAATAATAAAACCCGGCTTTATTTTGAATCTCAACTTGTTTTGTGTGTAGAGATTGAAAACCAAGTTCATTTCTAATCCCCAAAAAATCACCGAGAGAGGTGGTGGAGAGACGGTAAAAACAGGAAAAGGGCGAAGGTGCCATTAACCACGGAAACTGAAGTCATCAGCACTTGACATCTCCGTACAAAGAATTTACAGTCTAAAACCAGGTTATTCCTCCAAGGTTTCTAATGGTGTTCAAAACTCCTCACACGCCCCCTTCCACTCCCCTTTAGCTCTTAACACCATCTCTCTCTTCTGCCTCTTTCATTTTATCCATCCAAAAATCTTGTTCCTCTCATCTGCGGCTGTTTGGTCTTTAAACTTCCCCCAACTTCCCCTCTCCTCTTCACTACACCACATCAATTCCACAACCTAACCATGTGGGGTAAAGGCAGTAGATAGACGCAAAACGTTGGAGTAACTCAGCGGGACAGGCAGCACCTCTGGGGAGAAGGAATGGGCGACGTTTCGGGTCGAGATTCTTCTCCAGACGTCTCGACCCGAAACGTCACCCGTTCCTTCTCTCCAGAGATGCTGCCTGTCCCACCGAGTTACTCCAGCTTTTTGTGTCTATCTTCAGTTTAAACCAACATCTGCAGTTCCTTCCTACACATGGAATAAAGTGATTTTTTTGTAGGCAAAGAGCTGCTGGTAC
This sequence comes from Rhinoraja longicauda, assembly GCF_053455715.1. Lineage (NCBI taxonomy): Eukaryota > Metazoa > Chordata > Chondrichthyes > Rajiformes > Arhynchobatidae > Rhinoraja > Rhinoraja longicauda. The sequence continues at coordinate 17,895,996 of NC_135988.1, forward strand.
GCATATCAATTAAACGTTAAACTACCTTTATCAACATTTTTTTCCATTAGCATAGCCACCCCCTCTCCTCCCCCCCCCCCCCCCCCCCCCACCTCTGTTTTCACTTGGTGACTAATCAACTTCTAATTTTCTAATTTAATAAACTAACATCTAAAATGTATAAAATCACCACGTAAAAATTAAAATTCTAAACATCATCTAGTTTTTAACTTTTCAAAGGTGCCACTATGTCGAATACTGTCACAAAGATAGGTCTGAAGAAGGGTCTCAAACCAAAACGTCACCTATTCCTTTTCTCCACAGATGCTGCCTGACCCGCTGAGTTACTCCAGCACTCTGTGAAACGTCACCTATCCATGTTCTCCACAGATGCTGCCTGACCCGCTGAGTTACTCCAGCACTCTGTGAAACGTCACCTATCCATGTTCTCCACAGATGCTGCCTGACCCGCTGAGTTACTCCAGCACTCTGTGAAACGTCACCTATCCATGTTTTCCACAGATGCTGCCTGACCCGCTGAGTTACTCCAGCACTCTGTGAAATGTCACCTATCCATGTTTTCCACAGATGCTACCTGACCCACTGAGTTACTCCAGCACTCTGTGAAACGTCACCTATCCATGTTCTCCAGAGATGCTACCTGACCCACTGAGTTACTCCAGCATTTTGAGTCGATGCAAGAAAATAGCACTGGGTAAAGATATTTTTTCTGTAATCTCCATAGATGATTATCCTCTATTAATAGCAACTACTCTTGGACTTGCCCATAAGGTGGAATCAGCCATTCTTCTAAGCCCGTCCATAAAAATCCCCCTCTTTGCTGGAAACCCCCAACCAGATGGGTTATCAGCTCCCAAGTTCTGGTAATAAGACATAGGAGCAGGAGTAGGCCATTCAGCCCCTCAAGCTTGTCCTGCTATTCATTTGTTCATTCTCCAACGCCCCCATAACCTATGTCCATTCCTTCTCTCCAGAGATGCTGCCTGATCCACCGAGTTACTCCAGCACTCTGAGAAACGTCACCTATCCGTGTTCTCCAGAGATGCTGCCTGATCCACTGAGTTACTCCAGCACTCTGTGAAACATCACCTATCCATGTTCTCCACAGATGCTGCCTGACCCGCTGAGTTACTCCATCATTTTCTGTCTTTTTTAGGACGGACATCAGTATGTTGCTCAGGGTTTCAATCACATGCACAGGAAGTCTTAGAGTTCTCTACATCTACCTGAATCGTTGTCACTGCAGTGGGAAAATTGGGAGCACCGTATGTTCGCACACAAAGCATCGTTTAGTTTCGTTTAGTTTAGAGATAGCGCAGAAACAGGCCCTTTGGCCCACCGAGTCCACGCTCACCAGCGATCCCCGCACACTAACACTAGGGGACAATTTACAATCTTTACCAAGCTAATTAACCTACAAACTTGTACGTCTTTGGGGCGTGGAAGGAAACCGGAGAAACCCCACATAGGTCACGGGAGACTCCGTACAGACAGCACCCGTAGTCAGGGCCGAACCTTGGAGTCTCTGGCACTGTGAGGCAGCGATTCCACCACAGTGCCACCCTAGGGATGAGTAAATGCAGGCAGCGACAGAGGCAAAAACTAATCGTACCCACCACATCTTGGAAATTCTCCAAAAAGGGTTAATATAAGAAACCGGATGAAACAGCTGAAGGTAAATCACAGGATGGGTGGCGAGCAGAGAGGTTGTCTGAGTAATCTATTCCTTTAACACATCTGGGAAAGCCATTAAGAAGCACCCTGGTGGGAAAAGGCCTGAAAAGATACAAGGAGCTTCAAGCTGCAATGTCAAATTACCCATCAGACCAGGAATAACACGCAGGCCCTCTCCACAGGCGGTTTCAGTTCTGAATACTGAGAGCCGCAAAGCAAATAGCAAGTTTCCCTGTCTAAAGGAAACATATTTTTGGTGACCCCAGATCTGTCCAGGCTTTCATACTCGGGGTGAGATGCAGTTATTTCTGTTTAAATATAATCTACCTTTTATTTATTTTTTAAATGAAAACTAAACTCCACTTCCTCCACTTCAGTAAGTTTGGGATTATTGTCATCACTGTCACGGCTCAATAACTCTTCTCTTCCCCAGAATTGGTGATTCCTACACTTGCAGCAAACGTTTCCACCCAAGAATATCTCCTGGTATTCCAGGGCTATCCTCTAACCAGAGACAGGAAACTGGAAACGTGGCAGATCCAGTGGTTGACAGTGATTGCATCAGGCAAATTCGGAATTTTGTTTTTAAACTTACGGATTCTCGGAATCTTTCTTGCTAATTATCGGCCGTGGTCTATGATTGTATCCATTTTTCCGTGGAAACCAAAACCCCACTGACCTTGGGAGATAAAGCTTCTATTCTTTTCAATTAAGATTAGTCAAGTTTGTTGAAAAACTCTTGTTTTGTTTCACGATACAAATATAAAATTGCCCCGAGTTAGTCGGGCGTGGGTGGGAGTAAGGGACAGCTTGGAACTAGTGTGATCGGGTGATCGATGGCCAGCATGCATTCGATGGGCCACAGGGCCATCTAAACTAGGGTCACCAACTGTCCCGTATTAGCCGGGACATCCCGTATTTTGGGCTAAATTAATTTGTCCCGTACGGGACCGCCCTTGTCCCGTATTAGTAGGGTTGCCAACTTCCTCACTCCCAAATACAGGACAAAGGATGACGTCACCGCCCCGCGCCCCACGTGACCTCACCCAGCCAGCGGCCACTAATGGCGGCCGCCATCACGGGGCAGTGAGGAAGTTGGCAACCCTACTCTAAGCCGCCATTTTCTGAGATAGTTCCTTGGGATCCTATTTTGTGATTCTTATTGTTTTCTGTAAATATCATAAACTTCTCGAATTAGGGGTCTCACGACAAGGGTGCAGTATTTAGGAATCAGAAAATACTGAATAGAAAGACTTGCCCTCAGTCAGTTATAAATCTTTGGATTCTTCTGCCACAGGAGTATTGATTAATTATAGTTAGATTAGATCATAAATCAGAGGAGCAGAATTAGACCATTCGGCCCATCGAGTCTGCTCTGCCATTCAATCATGGCTGATCTATTCCTTCCCTCTCAACCCCATTCTCCTGCCTTTTCCCTTAGTGTGCAAGAGATTGATAAATGAGAGGACACAACGGGAATAAAGGCATTTGGGGATCAGATGGGAGGAGAGAGGAGGTAAATCTTATAGAGACCCTGTTTATGCAGCGCTACAAACTAATCACATTTCAATTTTTTTAACGTTCCAATGTTCATAACACTTAGCATTATTACAAAGGTAAGATCAGCCACAGAATTTTTTTGCATCAAGGCAAATTCCTTGTATGCTTACATACTTGGCGAATAAAAATGTATTAACATTTATAAAATGTATTCAATTCACTATGTTACTGTCACTATGTTTTAAATGTATTTCCATGGCAGCGATGTATTTTGGAACTCTCCACAGATTCACACAGCACAAAACAAAGTCCTTCTGCTCGCCTAACCCGCACCAACCACCCAACACCCATCCACACTAATCCTACGCTCATCCTATTTTAGTATCCTCATATTCCCATCAATTTCCCACAGGTTCCACCACAAAATTACGGAGTCCAATTAAACTATCAACCTGCCACACTTTGGGGAATGTGCTGCCACCCACAGCATCCTGGGAAACCCATGCGACCACAAGAAGCACGTGCCAATCCCACACAGGCAACACCAGTGGTCAGGACTGCAGAAGGCCACAGAAGGCTGTGGAGGCCAAGTCAGCGGATATTTTTGAGGTAGAGATAGATAGATAGATTCTTGATTAGTACGGGTGTCAGGGGTCATGGTTATTTTCCCCCATGAAAAAATCTTTTTTTTTTACGCTATCAAGAATTGCTGGATACATTCTCCGTATGTCTAGGAACAAAACTGCAGATGCTGGTTTACATCGAAGGTAGACACAAAAAGCTGGAGTAACTCAGCGGGTCAGGCAGCATCTCGGGGGAGAAGGAATGGGTGACGTTTCAGGGTCGAGACCCTTCTTCAGACTTCTTCGAAGGGTCTGGACCCGAAAGGTCACCCATTCCTTCTCCCCAGAGATGCTGTCTGACCCGCTGAGTTACTCCAGCTTTTTGTGTCTAACCTCGGTTTAAACCAGCACTTGCAGTTCCTTCCTACAAAGTGGTACCAACCGGATTATGACCTTGTAAAAAGAGATAAATGGAAAACGTAAAGAAAAATGATCAATTTTGCATCTTTAAAAGTTCCAACTGCACCCTTCCCCCGCCCACACACACTTCAATAACTGAGGGAATTGGATTCCATGCTTACAACAGCTGATTTGGAATAGCAGAGAGGGTTACAGCAGTTATTAACAATAATCACTTTATAAAAGGGACTTGCACTTCCAAGAACAATTGGCTATTTGTGGCAACTTTGATGAGCAATTACTGGGTAAATATGCAGGTTCCTGAGGCAATATGGCTTTTTAATGAAGCCAGTGTTGGAGGGGCAGAGAGTCTGGGCAGTCGTGTTTAAACAAACAATCTGGATATTGTCACAATGCCGTTTGTGGGAGCTTGCAAAGTACAAACTAGTTGCCATGTTTCTTACATCGCAATAGAACCTAGAAACAGTACAGCACAGGAACAAGTCCTCCAGCCCACAATGTCTGCTCTTTGAGGGCACTCTTTTATAAAGGAGGTGAGGAGGACCTTCTTTAGTCGGAGAGCAGTAAATCTGAGGAAACTCATTGCCACAGAGAGGTTGTGGAGGCCAAGTCGGTGGATATTGTTAAGGCAGAGATAGACAAGTTCTTGATTAGAACGGGTGTCAAGGGTTATGGGCAGAAGGCAGGAAAATGAAATGATTCGGAGGCAGAGATCAGCCATGATTGAATGGCGGGGTGGACTAGATGGGCCGAATGGCCTAATTCTACATGTAAACTTGTGAATAACTGCGCTGAACATGATGCCAAGTATAACTAATCTCCACTGCCTGCATGTGATCACTATCTTTCCATTCCCAGCATGTTCAACTGCCTGTCTATAAGCCTCTTAAATGCCACCATAGTATTCATCTCCACTGTGGGTGTTCCAGCACCCATTACACTATGAGCAAAACAAAGCATGGCCCTATATAATGGGTTGCCAACTTCCTCACTCCCAAATACGGGACAAGGTGACGTCACCGCCTCGCGCCCCACGTGACTTTACCCCGCCCGGCCGCCATTGATGGAGCGGGAGCACGTGGCCGCTGGCTGGGTGAGGTCACGTGGGGCGCGGGGCGGTGACGTCACCCTTTGTCCTGTATTTAGGAGTGAGGAAGTTGGCAACCCTACTAATACGGGACAAGAGTGGTCCCATATGGGACAAACTAATTTAGCCCAAAATACGGGATGTCCCGGCTAATACGGGACAGTTGGCAACCCTAGCAGCATATTTCCTTTAAATTCTGTCCCTCTCACTTAAAGCTTTGCCATCTGGTCTTTGACATTTCTACACTGGGAGAAAGATTTGGCTTACCATTTCTTTGGATTACCATTCTTTCCACTGTCAGCTCCCCCTCTTTACATTCTGCTATTAATCCCAGGAATGACGCTACCTCAACAAGAGTTACAGATGACATCGGTGCAAATCTCAAAGCTATGTCGGAGGCCTGTTCAAACCTGAATTTATCAGTCCTTTTTTTTTTTGTTGCTCAGCTCAAAAGCAAAGACCTTTTCTTTCCCGAGCACATCACAGCACAAGTCAGATCCTTCACCAGGGCAAGCCTCAGCCATTTGTCTGTCCCAGTGTGACAACACCTACTTCCAGACGAACATCACTAGTAACAGCGCCTCAACCACAAGCTGCTAATTCAGCCAACAACATGCTGGCAATTAGGGTGGAAAGTGCACAGATTAAACAAATGTCATTCACAGTACAACACTGTGCTCCAATTCAATGAGGTTCTCTTCACTCTGCTTTCAAGACTTGTCACGGGTAAAAATAACACCCAATTATGTCACAACTCAGGTTGTGCAAAAATAAAGAATGGCAAATAAAAGTGGTCTCTTCCTCCCAAACCACCACACCGGGCCGAGACGGACACCACAATATTGCGTCCCAACCTCCCTCCCTTTGGTCTGCAGATCCCAGGGAAGTTTGCTGAGCTGTACAAAAAATACCTTGATAATGTAAACACAACACTGGAAGTCTCCAGCTTTTAAAAAAAAAACCCAGAGCTTGTTGTGCAGGAAGGCACTGCAGATGCTGGTTTACACTGAAGAGAGACACAAATTGCTGGAGTAACTCAGCAGGACAGGCAGCATCTCTGGAGAGAAGGAATGGGTGACGTTTCGGATCGAGACCCTTCTTCAGACTGAGTTCTGATTGAGACCCTTCTTCAGACTTGGCGTCACCGGAATGTCACCTATTCCTTTTCTCCAGAGATGCTGCCTAATCCGCTGGGTTACTCCAGCTTTTCGTGTCCATCTTCTTGTTCAATCAATGTAATCCAAGCAGTTGTGCTACCACTGGGATCCGAATTTAGTGCCCGTGAACTACGATTAGCTGGGTGGTGGAGCAAGCAGGGAAACGGCTGAGGTGATCGGAACGATGCCTTATCATTTTATTGTAAATCAGCGTGATGGCGTGGAAGTCTCGCCTTAGTGCTGGCTCCAGGAGGCTGGTGTGATGATGCTGAATATGACCAGTGCGGCTGAACTGCCTGGAGGTGATGTAAGAAAATAACTGCAGATGCTGGTACAAATCGAAGGTATTTATTCAGAAAATGCTGGAGTAACTCAGCGGGTCGGGCAGCATCTCAGGACAATAGACAATAGAGAAGGAATGGGTGACGTTTCGGGTCGAGACCCTTCTTCAGACTGATGTCAGGGGGGCGTGACAAAGGAAGGACATAGGTGGAGACAGGAAGACAGTGGGAGATCTGGGAAGGGGGAGGGGAAGAGAGGGACAAAGGAACTATCTAAAGTTGGAGAAGTCAATGTTCACAACCACTGGGCTGCAAGCTGCCCAGGCGAAATATGAGGTGCTGTTCCTCCAATTTCCAGTGGGCCTCACTAAGGCACTGGAGGAGGACCATGACAGAAAGGTCAGACTGGGAATGGGAGGGGGAGTTGAAGTGCTCAGCCACTGGGAGATCAGATTGGTTAAGGCGGACCGAGTGCAGGTGTTGGAGGTGATGATGCATTGTTTCAAGCTTTGGTGGAATACTGCGAGGCAGTCAGACTGCTCGAGTGGAATGGCCTTGCGTTGCTTCTCCTACATCATCAGGCTCCAGTGGCCAGCAAGACGAAACTCTCACGTAAGGTCGGCAACTGTCCCGTATTAGCCGGGACATCCCGTATTTTGGGCTAAATTGGTTTGTCCCATACGGGGACCGCCCTTGTCCCGTATTAGTAGGGTTGCCAACTTCCTCACTCCCAAATAAGGGACAACGGGTGACGTCACTGCCCCGCGCCCCACGTGACCTCACCCAGCCAGCGGGAGCAGGTGGCCACTGGCTGGGTGAGGTCACGTGTGGGGCGGTGACGTCACCTTTTGTCCCTTATTTGGGAGTGAGGAAGTTGGCAACCCTACTCTCACGCCATCACTGGATCAACAAGTGCGCACTTTGCGGAGCAATTAGGCTTGTATACACTGGAATTTAGAAGGATGAGGGGGGATCTTATTGAAACATATAAGATAATTAGGGGATTGGACACATTAGAGGCAGGAAATATGTTCCCAATGTTGGGGGAGTCCAGAACAAGGGGCCACAATTTAAGAATAAGGGGTAGGCCATTTAGAACGGAGATGAGGAAGAACTTTTTCAGTCAGAGAGTGGTGAAGGTGTGGAATTCTCTGCCTCAGAAGGCAGTGGAGGCCAGTTCGTTGGATGCTTTCAAGAGAGAGCTGGATAGAGCTCTTAAGGATAGCGGAGTGAGGGGGTATGGGGAGAAGGCAGGAACGGGGTACTGATCGAGAGTGATCAGCCATGATCGCATTGAATGGCGGTGTTGGCTCGAAGGGCTGAATGGCCTACTCCTGCACCTATTGTCTATTGTCTATTGTCTAACCCAGTGCTTTTGATAGATTTTTTGTTCACTCGAAGTAGAAACTCAGTTTTACAGTATAATAATGGATCCGAGCCTTCCCTCCACACAAACCCTGGAATACTCTTCCCAGCCAACCTGAGCCAACATGACACTTGCTCACAGACTGCCCGGAAGCCGACCAGAAATTGGAACCCAAGATAGAGATCAAGGGTGGAATTAACTTTTGTAGCAATGATCCAAATCTAAAGTTGCATCTAAACACCTGAAAGATACAACCCAATTTGTCTTGTTTCACACTGCAGATAAAGGTTGGCCCGTGAAACATGGGCAAGGTGGCGAGTTGCTGCCTTACAGCGCCAGAGACCCGGGTTCGATCCCGACCACGGGTGCTGTCTGTACGGGGCTTATACGTTCTCCCTGTGACCTGCGTGGGTTTTCTCCAGGAACTCCGGTTTCCTCCCACACTCCAAAGGCATACAGGTTTTATAGGTGAATTGGCTTGGTATAAATGTAGATCGTGTGTGTAGGATAGTGTTAGTGTGCAGGTATCGCTGGTCGGCACGGACTCGGTAGGCCAAAGGGCTTATTTCCGCGCTGTATCGCTAAGCTAACTTAAAAAAACTTAACATTTTTTGTCTATCTTTACCACCTTTTGCTGTCTTTTTCAAGTCAAAATAAATGAAGCAGATGAAGAGATTCCAAGTATCTTCAGGAAAAGGACAGAGCAAATTAAAAGACCATATCCCGATAATTATCCAAACCAATTGACCCAGATTTTCTACAAACCTGACAATTATTAACTGTCCCAGAAAGGTAAACATGGATCACTGCACTCGCTGAAATCAAGTGCAGTCAATATTGACTAAACCGGTGTCACAGACAATTAGATCCCCTCTTCAATGGGCAATCAATTACCTTCCTAACATGGTAACGACAAATCAGGAGGTGTAAATAACATTCACGGCTTCAGCTCTATCCATCAGCTTGCCAAAAACATGGGACAATAGTCCTTCTAATAGGTGTCAACAGAGGGGTGGGGAGGGGGGAGGGGGGGGGGGATAACCCAGCCAACACCAGTATTGTCACGGATGAAGGTTTAAAGGATGGGCAGCTCCTCTCATCCAGAACGTGACTATTTACTTGCTTTAACTTTCAAAGATATTGAAAGAGAAAATAAAGTTTGGAATAGACAATAGGAGGAGGCCATTCGGCCCTTCGAGCCAGCAACGCCATTCAATGTGATCATGGCTGATCATTCTCAATCAGTACCCCGTTCCTGCCTTCTCCCCATACCCCCTGACTCCGCTATTCTTAAGAGCTCTATCTAGCGCTCTCTTGAATGCATTCAGAGAACTGGCCTCCACTGCCTTCTGAGGCAGAGAATTCCACAGATTTACAACTCTCTGACTGAAAAGGTTTTTCCTCATCTCCGTTCTAAATGGCCTACCCCTTATTCTTAAACTGTGGCCCCTTGTTCTGGACTCCCCCAACATTGGGAACATGTTTCCTGCCTCTAACGTGTCCAACCCCTTATATGTTTCGATAAGATCCCCTCTCATCCTTTTAAATTCCAGTGTATACAAGAATATGTCACGGAGCACTGAGACTGGGTAGAATGGAGGTTAATAACCTATGGGGAAGAAGAAATAAGGAAATGCAGGTGCTAGTTTACAGAAAGTAAGACACAAAGTGCTGGAGTATATCATCGAGTCAGGCAGCATCTCCAGAGAACACTGATAGGTGGCGCTCTGGGTTGGGACCCTTCTTCACACTGACTGTGGTGGGGTTGGGGTGGGGTCAGGAGAGGAAGAGAGGAGGAGCAGGACTCTGGGACTTGGTTCAAATCCATTTGGCGTGAAACACTTAAGGGATACAAAATGATGGATTAACTCAGCGGGACAGGAAGCATCTCTGGATAGAAGGAATGGGTGGCGTTTTGGGTTGAAACCTTCCTTCAGACTGAGAGTCAGGGGAGAGGGAAATGAGAGATATGGAAGGGTAAATGAGTGATCAGAGGAGTGATCAAGGGAAAGGTAGAATAGATGATTGTTAGCTTGGAGAAGATGACAACGAGGCATAGAATGTAAAATTTAATCAGGAGGACAGTCCGACTGGTCGGAGAACTAGGACGGGGGAGAGATGGAGAGAGAGGGAAAGCAAGGGTTATTTGAAGTTAGAGCAGTCAATATTCATACTGTTGTGTTGTAGGCTGGCCAAGCAAAATATGAGGTGCTGTTCCTCCACTTACCTGAGATGTATTCAAGAGAGAGTTAGATTTAGCTCTTAGGGCTAACAGAATCAAGGGATATGGGGAGAAAGCAGGAACGGGGTATTGATTTTGGATGATCAGTCATGATCATATTGAATGGCGGTGCAAGCTCCTGCACCTATGTTGCTATGTCTCTATGTCTATGTTTCTAAATGTGTCTGAGGTAGTGTCAGTACTGTTGTTCTTGGTAGACACGAGATGATTCTTATTTAAAACCTTAATTTAGATGCTAACTGGTGATCAAACTCAAGCCTCCATGATGCAAGCAAGATCGGAGAGGAAACCACTGCTGTAATGAGGAAAGAAGTCTGGTATTTCAGAAAAAGACCTATTATAATGGCGGCACGGTGGCGCAGCGGTAGAGTTGCTGCCTTACAGCGAATGCAGCGCCGGAGACTCAGGTTCGATCCTGACTACGGGCGCCGTCTGTACGGAGTTTGTACGTTCTCCCCGTGACCTGCATGGGTTTTCTCCGAGATCTTCGGTTTCCTCCCACACTCCAAAGATATACAGGTATGTAGGTTAATTGGCCGGGCAAATGTTTTAAAAAATTGTCCCTGGTGTGTGTAGGATAGTGTTAATGTGCGGGGATCGCTGGGCGGCGCGGACCCGGTGGGCCGAAGGGCCTGTTTCCGCGCTGTATCTCTAAATCTAAAAAAAATATAAGACCTATCATGAGATTAATCCCTGGGATGGCGGGACTGTCATATGAGGAAAGATTGGTAAGACTAGGCTTATATTCACTGGAGTTTAGAAAGATGAGAGGGGATCTTATAGAGACATATAAATGCATGAAAAATAGATGCAGGAAAAATGTTCCCAATGTTGGAGGAGTCCAGAACCAGGGGCCACACAGTCTAAGAATAAAGGGGAGGCCATTCAAAACTGAGGTGAGAAGCAACTCTTTCACCCAGAGAGTTGTGAATTTGTGGAATTCTCTGCCACAGAAGGCAGCGGAGGCCAATTCACTGGGTGAATTTAAAAGAGAGTTAGATGGAGCTCTTGGGGCTAGTGGAATCAAGGGATATGGGGAGAAGGCAGGCACGGGTTACTGATTGTGGATGATCAGCCATGATCACAATGAATGGTGGTGCTGGCTCGAAGGGCCAAATGGCCTCCTCCTGAACCTCTTTTCTATGTTTCTATAAAACGATGGAATAGTTCAAAGGAAAATAATAAAATGACCCACCTCAACCACACAATGAGAGCAAAATGCACCCCAGGTTAATTTGGTTGTAATAGCATGGGGCAATGTTGGATATGAAAATCAGACCATCAACCCATCTGAACCTAAGATCATAACAAATTGTAGGTAAATTTAAAAGAAGCGTTCGTTCTTTGAAATTAAAAAAAGACCTCACTGTTCTTAATTCCTTTCTTCGCTCGTTTCCACACAGAGACGATTGATGACTCAACCTGTACCTCTCAGACACAGATGCTTTTCACGATAATGCCTCCAGAATCAAGAAACAAGACAGAGCACGACTGGGGCCAGATGGCTTGCACATAAAATGTCAGTACTTCCCCGAGGAAAATCAGAAAATACCTTTACATTCTCCCCTGACAAAAGATCTTCATCAGGATCACACCTCATCAGGAGTTTAGGACTGTACACAAATCTATTAGGTGGTGTGAAGATTTGACACAAAATGCTGGAGTCACTCAGCGGGACAGGCAGCATCTCTGGAGGGAAGGAATGGGTGATGTTTCGGGTCGAGACCCTTCTTCACACCTCCTACATATCAGGTGATGTGGATTTTTACAAACTTGTGCAGACACACTACCCAAACAAATAATAAATTAGAGGCACAAGAGACTGCAGATGCTGGACTTTAGACTTGCAGCATGGAAACAGGCTCTTTGGTCCACCGTGTCCGCGCTGACCAACGATCACTCCGTACACGATGTGTAAGAAGGGTCTCGGCCCGAACCATCACCCATTCCTTCTCTCCAGAGATGCTGCCTGACCCGCTGAGTTACTGCAGCATTTTGTGTCTACACTCCATACACGAGTACTACTAATAATAATATATTCCTTTATTCGTCCCACACCGGGGAAATTTACACACTATCCTACACACTAGGGACAATTTTTTTACTGAAGCCAATTGACCTGAAGAAGTCTGAAGAAGGGTCTCGACCCGAAACGTCACCCATTCCTTCTCTCCCGAGATGCTGCCTGACCTGCTGAGTTACTCCAGCACTTTGTGAATAAAAACCTTCGATTTGTACCAGCATCTGCACTTATCTTCTTATATTATTTGACCTACATACTTGCACGTCTTTGGTGCATGGGAGGAAACCGGAGCACCCGGAGAAAACCCACGCGGTCACAGGGAGAACGTACAAACTCTGCGCGGGCAGCTTGCAGAGTCGGGATGGAACCCGGGTGTCTGGTGCTGTGTGGCAGTGAATCGTCCGCTTCGCCACTGTGCCGCCTTTAACACAGAAACTCTTGAGTAGAACACAGAGTGCTGGAGAACTGCAGAGGCAAGTGGGGTGAAAGGAAAGGGAGGGTCACGATGTGAAATGTGCAGCGTAGGTTCACTAGGAATGGCGGGACTATCATATGTTGAAAGACTGGAGCGACTAGGCTTGTACACACTGGAATTTAGAAGGATGAGAGGAGATCTTATCGAAACGTATAAGATTATTAGGGGGTTGGACACGTTAGAGGCAGGAAACATGTTCCCAATGTTGGGGGAGTCCAGAACCAGGGGCCGCAGTTTAAGAATAAGGGGTAGGCCATTTAGAACGGAGACGAGGAAAAACTTTTTCAGTCAAAGAGTTGTGAATCTGTGGAATTCTCTGCCTCAGAAGGCAGTGGAGGCCAATTCTCTGCATGCATTCAAGAGAGAGCTGGATAGAGCTCTTAAAGATAGCGGAGTCAGGGGGTACGGGGAGAAGGCAGGAACGGGGTACTGATTGAGAATGATCAGCCATGATCAAATTGAATGGCGGTGCTGGCTCGAAGGGCCGAATGGCCTCCTCTTGCACCTATTGTCTATTCTCTATTCCATCCCCTGATGTTGCTGGACCCGCTGAGTTCCTCCAAATAGCACTAATTAGTACTCACTCGCCCAGTCAACGCCTCCCTGCATTCCCCATTAACTGCTTTGTTCATTATTATTGCACCAAAATGAAAGCTTCCCCCTTCACACCTCCAGGGCCAGCCCCTTCCTTTACAAGTATGTGCGAACTCGCAAGTCTCTATTTGATTCGAAACATCTTGAAAATAAATAAGTGCAGGAAAGAAAAACTGCAGATGCTGGATTAAATCGAAGGTAGACACAAATGGCTGGAGTAACGAAGCGGGTCAGGTAGCATCTCGGGAGGGAAAGAATGGGTGACGTTTCGGGTCGAGACCCTTCTTCAAACTGATGTCAAACTGACATCAGTCTGAAGAAGGGTCTCGACTCGAAACGTCATCCATTCCTCGTTGAGTAACTCCAGCATTTTGTGACTACCTTTGAAAAGAACTAAAGTGGGAGCACAAGCAACAAAGAGGCAGGCAATGTTCCTTTGTGATGCAGGGATCACTGAATTGCTCATCATCATAACAAACCTACTGCTTACACGACCTGGCTCAACGCCACAGGCATCAGCTTCACTTTGAAGGCCAGACAGGATGGCAAATGGGCGAAACACAACACTTATGACGTTTGTTGGAGATTCACAGTTTACAAAATGATACAATACCCAAATTAGTTTAGTTTAGTTTAGAGATACAACACGAAAACAGGCCCTTCGGCCCACCGGGTCCGCGCCGACCAGCGATCCCCGCACATTAACACTATCCTCCACCCACTCGGGACAATTTTTACATTTACCAAGCCAATTAACCTACATACCTGCACGTCTTTGGAGTGTGGGAGGAAACCGAAGATCTCGGAGAAAACCCACGCAGATCACGGGGAGAACGTGCAAACTCCACACAGACAGCACCCGTAGTCGGGATCGAACCCGGGTCTCTGGCGCTGTGAGGCAGCATCTCTACCGCTGCGCCACCGTGACCGCCCTTACTAAGGGCATTGGGCCTGCAATGGCTCTTTGAAAGACTCGTCCAGCTATTTTTAAAGCTCTAAACGTTTCCTCTTTGAGTGATGGTGGTGTTCCAGAGGCTCGTAGGTAGGCAGGTGGAAGCCATGCGGATCATGTACAGGCAGGTGAGATGAGTTGAGCTTGGCATGATGTTCGGCACAGTCATTGTGGGCTGACGTCCTTCTTCCAGTTCTATGTTCTAAGTACTCATCCAACTCCTCTTTGAAAGCTGCTAATTGAATCATCTTCTTCCATTCTGTCATGTTGGAGCTTTTCAGACCAAGACAGCCTTGCATCTGATTGCCCCTCGCCAGGGCAAGTGGCAGAATCCGCGGAAAGATGATGGGAATGTGGGAAGATGGGACGTGTGGTGAACAAATGAGTGTTTGCTGGTCAGCACGGGCTCAGTGGATCAAAGGACCTGCTTCCATGATTCACAAAAATACGTTTCCCCCCATGTAGCCTCCTTAAATCAAACCACCTTTCAACATTTTGATTCGGGCCAATAAGGTTTGTGTTACAAACGCCATGAGTAGCAAGCTGAAACTCAACAGGATATTACTTTTTCCTCCACTGTCCCTCCTGTCCCCATGTTTGAGGTTCTCCTCGCCCTGGTCAGGACCCTTCTTCAGGTCCTGAAACATATAAAATTCTTAAGGGGTTGGAGAGGCTAGATGCGGGAAGATTGTTCCCGATGTTGGGGGAGTCCAGAACCAGGGGTCACAGCTTAAGGTTAAGGGGGAAGTCTTTTAGGACTGAGATGAGAAAACATTTCTTCACACAGAGAGTGGTGAGTCTGTGGAATTCTCTGCCACAGAAGGTAGTTGAGGCCAGTTCATTGGCTATATTTAAGAGGGAGTTAGATGTGGCCCTTGTGGCTAAAGGGATCAGGGGGTATGGAGAGAAGGCAGGTACAGGTTACTGAGCGGGATGATCAGCCATGATCATATTGAATGGCGGTGCAGGCCGAATGGCCTCCTCCTGCACCTATTTTCTATGTTTCTATGTTTCTAAGGTTTGCATTACAAATAACATGAGAAGCAAGCTGAAACTCAACAGGATATTATTTTTTCCTCCACTGTCCCTCTTGTCCCCATGTTTGAGGTTCTCCTCACCCTGGTCAGGACCATTCTTCAGACTGCAGGGGGCAGAAAGCTGGAAGAAAAGAGGTGGGGGGTCGGGACAAAGCCTGGCAAGTGATAGCGGGTACATGTGAGTGGAGGGGGGGGGTCATTGGCAGATGGGTGGAGTAAGTAACAAATGGTAGAGGTGACAGGAGACAAAGGGTGTCAGATAAGGAGAGAAGCGAAGTGAAATGTAAGGCTGGAGGGAGGTGTAGGATGGAGGAGGAGAAAGAGGGGGCATTAAAGAGAGGGGGGGCACCTGGGGATGGGAGAGGAGTGTACGAAGGAAGACAATAGACAATAGGTAATAGGTGCAGGAGGAGGCCATTCAGCCCTTCGAGCCAGCACCGCCATTCAATGCGATCATGGCTGATCACTCTCAATCAGTACCCCGTTCCTGCCTTCTCCCCATACCCCCTCACTCCGCTATCCTTAAGAGCTCTATCCAGCTCTCTCTTGAAAGCATCCAACGAACTGGCCTCCACTGCCTTCTGAGGCAGAGAATTCCACACCTTCACCACTCTCTGACTGAAAAAGTTCTTCCTCATCTCCGTTCTAAATGGCCTACCCCGTATTCTTAAACTGTGGCCCCTTGTTCTGGACTCCCCCAACATTGGGAACATGTTTCCTGCCTCTAATGTGTCCAATCCCCTAATTATCTTATATGTTTCAATAAGATCCCCCCTCATCCTTCTAAATTCCAGTGTATACAAGCCTAATTGCTCCAGCCTTTCAACATACGACAGTCTGTTGGAGAATGGATCTGGATGATAGAGTGAGAAATTGGTGTGTACCGACCGGGTTGGGGAGGGGAGGCAAACATTACTTGACATTGGAGAATTTAATGTTCACTGCAAGCAGAATGTGACCTGACTGGCCAATATACGGTGAGTTTTCTTGAATGGAACTTAAATCAAAGACCAAGAGATGTTGACCACCTCTGAAGAGAACAGATGAGTCAAGAATTCATGGGGCAAAAACATCACAAGGGGTTAAATCAGGCTATCAGCTAGCACACGCTGCTTTGATCTGTTGTTTTCACACCTCACCCATCCATATCTCTAGTTTCCTTCTCCCCGAACCTCAGTCTGAAGAAGGGTCTCGACCCGAAACGTCACCCATTCCTTCTCTCCACAGATGCTGCCTGTCCCACTGAGTTACTCCAGTATTTTGTGTCTACCTTCGGTGTAAACCGGCATAGACAATAGGTGCAGGAGTAGGCCACTCGGCCCTTTGAGCCAGCACCGCCATTCAATGTGATCATGGCTGATCATTCTCAATCAGTACCCCGTTCCTGCCTTCTCCCCATACCCCCTGACTCCGCTATCCTTAAGAGCTCTATCCAGCTCTCTCCTGAATGCATCCAGAGAATTGGCCTCCACTGCCTTCTGAGGCAGTGAATTCCACAGATTTACAACTCTCTGACTGAAAAGGTTTTTCCTCATCTCCGTTCTAAATGGCCTACCCCTTATTCTTAAACTGTGGCCCCTGGTTCTGGACTCCCCCAACATTGGGAACATGTTTCCTGCCTCTAACGTGTCCAACCCCTTAATAATCTTATACGTTTCGATAAGATCCCCTCTCAATCTTCTAAATACCAGTGTATACAAGCCTAGTCGCTCCAGTCTTTCAACATATGACAGTCCCGCCGTTCTGGGAAATCTGCAGTTACTTCCTAGCTAACCTTTAATTTAACAGCTTTGCAGATGCTGAACATGACTGGCATGCCATAAACATTATTGCTCATTACCAGTTACTCATGAGCTAAAAGGATTAATCACCACTGACGACAAAACAGCTGTGAGGCATAACCCCGGATATAAAGATATTTCTCCACCCTCTTCTTCACACCTTACAACACTGGAACAACAGCTCACGGCTTGATTGGTCATTTTTTACGACTAAACGAGGGGGACCCTAAACAGGGATCAATCAGCACAATGCAAGTCCAAAATCCTTGTCCGAGGTGAGCGAGGGATCGATCACCTGCTGGCTGGTGTCCGTTTCCCAGCAACACCAGCACTTCAACTCAAAGCAGGAAATTACCCTGTTGACAACATTCCATAGGATGCTCTTGGCAACTGTGCCTCCTTCAACAGAGAGAACAGCTTTTAACACCTAAGGTGGACACAAATTGCTGGAGTAACTCAGCCGGGCAGGCAGGCAGCATCTCGGGAGAGAAGGAGTGGGTGACGTTTCGGGTCGAGACCCTTCTTCAGAATCGCTACAAACAGGATGGTCTGCACCTGAGCTGGAATGGAACCAATGTCCTTGGGGGGAGTGTTTGCTAGTGCTGTCGGGGAGGATTTAAACTAATGTGGCAGGGGGGATGGGAGCATGAGCAGAGAGACAGAGGGGTGTAAAATGAGGGTAGAAGCAATAGGTAGCAAGGTGAAAAGTAAAAGTGGCAGGCAGACAAATCCAGGGCAAAATTGAAAAAGGGCCACTTTTCAACATAATTGTATAAGGGGTAAGAGTGTTGTAAAAACAAGCCTGAAGGCTTTGTGTCGCAATTCAAGGAGCATTCGTAATAAGGTGGATGAGTTGAATGTGCAGATAGTTATTAATTAATATGATATAGTTGGGATTACGGAGACATGGCTCCAGGGTGACCAAGGCTGGGAGCTGAACATCCAGGGATATTCAATATTCAGGAGGGATAGACAGCAAGGAAAAGGAGGTGGGGTAGCGTTGCTGGTTAGAGAGGAGATTAACGCAATAGAAAGGAAGGACATTAGCTTGGAGGATGTGGAATCGATATGGGTAGAGCTGCGAAACACTAAGGGGCAGAAAACGCTAGTGGGAGTTGTGTACAGGCCACCTAACAGCAGTAGAGTTGGGGATGGCATCAAACAGGAAATTAGAAATGCGTGCAACAAAGGTAAAACAGTTATAATGGGTGACTTCAATCTACATATAGATTGGGTGAATCAAATTGGCAGAGGTGCTGAGGAAGAGGATTTCTTGGAATGTATGCGGGATAGTTTTCTAAACCAACATGTAGAGGAACCAACGAGAGAGCAGGCTATTCTAGACTGGGTATTGAGTAATGAGGAAGGGTTAGTTAGCAGTCTTGATGTGCGTGGCCCCTTGGGCAAGAGTGATCATAATGTGGTTGAGTTCTTCATTAGGATGGAGAGTGACATAGTTAATTCAGAAACAACAGTTCTGAACTTAAGGAAAGGTAACTTTGAGGGTATGAGACGTGAATTGGCCAAGATAGACTGGCAATTGATTCTTAAAGGGTTGACGGTGGATATGCAATGGAAGGCATTTAAAGACTGCATGGATGAACTACAATAATTGTTCATCCCAGTTTGGCAAAAGAATAAATCAGGGAAGGTAATGCATCCGTGGCTAACAAGGGAAATTAGGGATAGTATCAAAACAAAACATGAAGCATACAAATTAGCAAGAAAAAGCAGCCTACCAGAGGACTAGGAGAAATTCAGAGTCCAGCAGAGGAGAACAAAGGGCTTAATTAGGAAAGGGAAAATAGATTATGAGAGAAAACTGGCAGGGAACATAAAAACTTACTGCAAAAGCTTTTATAGATATGTGAAGAGAAAAAGATTAGTTAAAACAAATGTAGGTCCCTTGCAGTCAGAAACAGGTGAATTGATCATGGGGAACAAGGACATGGCAGACCAATTGAATAACTACTTTGGTTCTGTCTTCACTAAGGAAGACATAAATAATCTGCCGGAATCTGCAGGGGACCGGGGGTCAAATGAGATGGAGGAACTGAGTGAAATCCAGGTTAGTCGGGAAGTGGTGTTAGGTAAATTGAATGGATTAAAGGCCGATAAATCCCTAGGGCCAGATAGGCTGCATCCCAGAGTGCTTAAGGAGGTAGCCCCAGAAATAGTGGATGCATTAGTGATAATTCTTCAAAACTCTATAGATTCTGGAGTAGTTCCTGAGGATTGGAGGGTAGCTAATGTAACCCCACTTTTCAAAAAGGGAGGGAGAGAGAAAACGGGGAATTACAGACCAGTTAGTCTAACATCGGTAGTGGGGAAAATGCTAGAGTCAGTTATTAAAGATGGGATAGCATCACATTTGGAAAGTGGTGAAATCATTGGACAAAGTCAGCATGGATTTATGAAAGGTAAATCATGTCTGACGAATCTAATAGAATTTTTCGAGGATGTAACTAGTAGAGTGGATAAGGGAGAACCAGTGGATGTGTTATATCTGGACTTCCAGAAGGCTTTCGACAAGGTCCCACATAAGAGATTAGTATGCAAACTTAAAGCACACGGTATTGTGGGTTCAGTATTGATGTGGATAGAGAACTGGCAGGCAGACAGGAAGCAAAGAGTAGGAATAAACGGGTCCTTTTCAGAATGACAGGCAGTGACTAATGGGGTACCGCAAGGCTCAGTGCTGGGACCCCAGCTATTTACAATATATATTAATGATTTGGACGAGGGAATTGAATGCAACATCTCCAAGTTTGCGGATGACACGAAGCTGGGGGGCAGTGTTAGCTGTGAGGAGGATGCTAGGAGGCTGCAAGGTGACTTGGATAGGTTAGGTGAGTGGGCAAATGCATGGCAGATGCAATATAATGTGGATAAATGTGAGGTTATCCACTTTGGTGGCAAGAACAGGAAAGCAGACTATTATCTGAATGGTGGCCGATTAGGAAAAGGGGAGATGCAACGAGACCTGGGTGTCGTGGTACACCAGTCATTGAAAGTAGGCATGCAGGTGCAGCAGGCAGTGAAGAAAGCGAATGGTATGTTGGCATTCATAGCGAGGGGATTTGAGTATAGGAGCAGGGAGGTTCTGCTGCAGTTGTACAGGGCATTGGTGAGACCACACCTGGAGTATTGCGTACAGTTTTGGTCTCCTAATCTGAGGAAAGACATTCTTGCCATAGAGGGAGTACAGAGAAGGTTCACCAGATTGATTCCTGGGATGGCAGGACTTTCATATGAAGAAAGACTGGATAGACTCGGCTTGTACTCGCTGGAATTTAGAAGATTGAGGGGGGATCTTATAGAAACTTACAAAATTCTTAAGAGGTTGGATAGGCTAGATGCAGGAAGATTGTTCCTGATGTTGGGGAAGTCCAGAACAAGGGGTCACAGTTTAAGGATAAGGGGGAAGTCTTTTAGGACCGAGATGAGAAAGTTTTTTTTTTTTTCAGAGTGGTGAATCTGTGGAATTCTCTGCCACAGAAGGTAGTTGAGGCCAGTTCATTGGCTATATTTAAGAGGGAGTTAGATGTGGCCCTTGTGGCTAAAGGGATCAGGGGGTATGGAGAGAAGGCAGGTACAGGATACTGAGTTGGATGATCAGCCATGATCATATTGAATAGCGGTGCAGGCTCGAAGGGCCGAATGGCCTACTCCTGCACCTATTTTCTATGTTTCTATGTACTCCTCCCTCCTTTCCCATCTCCCCGTCACTCTCCCTCTCTCCATTCCAGCCTCCCCTGTAATCGGGTGAAGGAGAACACCCTTTCTCAAACATCGAGGTACTACCTTCTTGGTAAAAAGGATCTAGCCACATGACTGCCACATAAGTGCCAGGTAATGATATCTTCACCAGGACAAATTCAAATACAGATGCTCCTCGACTTATGATGCTTCGACTTATGATATTTTGACTTGACGATGGTGCAGCTCGCTTCCGGCCACGTGATCAGGTGTATTAAACGCATTTTCGACTTACGATAATTTCGATTTACAATGGGTTTATCGGAGCATAACCCCCTCATAAAATTGCGGAGCACTTGTACCTACGTCAGACATTTAATAGCTTCATCTTTGCCCAACAGAAACTCAACAAGTCCACGACATAAATAAGGCAGCGACTACTGCAAGCAAAGATTGGGCAGCTTGCAATGAGCAGCTCACCTTCTGAAGGCCCAAGCCTTCCCAACATCTAGAAGACTAGCTTAGTTAGTTTAGTGTCACGTGCACCGAGGTACAGTGAAAGCTTCTGTTGCGTGCTAACCAGTCAGCGGAAAGACAATACACGATTACGATCAAGCCGTTTACAGTGTAAAGGAGTTTAAGAAGATCACAGTTAAAGTAAGAAATGTTGCTGTAGGAGTGGAGATTTAAGAGTGTGGAGCGATTGTAGTATGTGATTGGAGATTTGCTTCTGTGGCCAGCACGCAAAATAGCCGCCTGGGTTGGGGTACAAATCAAAAATGCCATGGACCAGTTAAATCGTTGTGGATCCAACAGTAAGCTCCAGCAATAGTCAACGTGAACACCAACATTCAAGAGAATAGTGAGGCCCACCGGAAATTGGAGGAACAGCACCTCATATTTCGCAGCCCAGTGGTATGAACATCGACTTCTCCAACTTTAGATAGTTCCTTTGCCCCTCTCTTCCCCTCCTCCTTCCCAGATCTCCCTCTATCTTCCTGTCTCCACCTATATCCTTCCTTTGTCCCGCCCCCATGACTTCAGTCTGAAGGAAGGTCTCGACCCGAAACGTCACCCATTCCTTCTCTCCTGAGATGCTGCCTGACCTGCTGAGTTACTCCAGCATTTTGTGAATAAATACCTTCAAGAGAAAAGAGGCCTTGATGAGTGTTACCCTGTGCTCTCTCCATCACCAACACCACATAAACTGCCCACAGAATACACCAGCGCTGCTCACCCAGGCCGCTCCAACAGCACCTTCGCAACTGAGGAGGATAAGAACCATAGGCCATTGGGAGCACAAAACTCTTAGTCTGAAGAAGGGTCTCGACCCAAAATGTCACCTATTCCCTTTCGCCAGATGGGGTCAGATGAGAATTATTTACTCCAGCGTTTTGTGACTACCTCCATGTGTCACTGACGTGGAAATCTACTGCTGTACGAAGGTATTTATTCACAAAATGCTGGAGTAACTCAGCAGGTCAGGCAGCATCTCAGGAGAGAAGGAATGGGCGATGTTTCGAGTCGAGACCCTTCTTCAGACTACTCTACTGCTGTTCCTTCATCATCGCTGGGTCTGATCCGTGCAACCCGACCAGAAAGGTTCAGTGGTTCATAGAAATATCACACTGCCAACTTCTCAAGAACAGTTAGAAATAGATATTCAATGCCGTTCTTATAAGTGACACTCACTTATAAGTGACAAACTGACCTAAACATAATTCTCATCTCCCCTTTGAACTCAGTTCTCACTCACTCCTCCTCTCCACCCATTCTCTCACTCCCTCCACACATTCTCTCACTCCCTCCACCTCTCCACCCATTCCCCCACTCCCTCCACCTCTCCGCCCATCCCCTCACTCCCTCTACCACCCATTTGTTTCTGCATTGCCACCTCTCCAATCTCTTTTCCATTTCTCCCGTCGTTCTCTTCTGCCACATCTCCCATCAGAGTCTTCACATTCCCTCCGTTATTTTTGCCCCCATCTCCTATCCCATTCTCTCTGCTCCCCAATCCCACCTCTCATGTCCTTTGTCTCCCCATTCCCACCTCGTATCCTTCATTCCCCCCATGTGTATTTGTATCAGTTTATTACTGCCGCGTGCAGTGAGACACAATGAAGGACCGTCGTGTTGCGTACCACCCAGGCACATTGTACACTGCACGACTACTTCAGGTAGTGCGCAGTGTTACAATAGACAATAGGTGCAGGAGGAGGCCATTCGGCCCTTCGAGCCAGCACCGCCATTCAATGCGATCATGGCTGATCATTCTCAATCAGTACCCCGTTCCTGCCTTCTCCCCATACCCCCTGACTCTGCTATCCTTCAGAGCTCTATCTGGCTCTTGAATGCATTCAGAGAATTGCCTCCACTGCTTTCTGAGGCAGAGAATTCCACAGATTCACAACTGAAAAGGTTTTTCCTCATCCCCGTTCTAAATGGCCTACCCCTTATTCTTAAACTGTGTGGCCCCTGGTTCTGGACTCCCCCAACATTGGGAACATGTTTCCTGCCTCTAACGTGGTTATGTACTATTATAGTTAAGTACTATCCAGGCACATTATACACTGCACCAGTACTACAGGTGGTACAAAAGAGAAATCGGACAGGATACAGAATGTGATGTGACGGCTACAAATGCAGATAGTAAAAGTGCAACTGGTCAGATTTGAAGTTCAGGGATTCATCAGCAGCTCGCGAACGGTCTGTTCAAGCGTCTGATAACAGAGGGATGAAGCGGTTTTTGAATCTGGTGGTATGTGTTTTTGAAGCTATTATATATTCTGCCCGATGGAGAGGGGGGGGGGAAGAGGGAATGGCTGATGTGTGAGTGGTCCCTGATTATCTTGGCTGCTTTCCTGAGGCAGTGTGAAATACAGGTGGAGTGTATAGAAACATAGAAACATAGACAATAGGTGCAGGAGTAGGCCATTCGGCCCTTCGAGCCTGCACCGCCATTCAATATGATCATGGCTGATCATCCAGCTCAGTATCCCGTACCTGCCTTCTCTCCATAACCCCTGATCGCTTTAGCCACAAGGGCCACATCTAACTCATGGGGGATGAGGGTGG